>NC_135550.1:10963407-10990907 GCF_964340395.1 Glandiceps talaboti | reverse complement strand
CCCTTCTTAAATTGTCTATTTGTCTATGATGACGATCAACTAATAGATGTATGAGACAGCAAGAGATTAAACATTAACTAGCTTCATTTGGATAATGTTAAGAAAATAATGAAAATGCTGGAAAGGGGCAAATTGAAAGTGTTTCAAGTAGTTCCTTTTAATTAGTATATGGCAGAGATATTGGGTATGGTTGTCAGTCAAAAAGGGGGCATCTCTTCAAGCATTGTAGGCAATTTGTTTTTGAATGATGACACAAATGGAACTATATGCAAACAGTATGTTCAATTGCATGGCTAGATGAGTGGGGCATTGACAGTGTTTGTTCAATGTTTCCTTACACCGTTCATGGATTGACAAAGCAAACATACACTGAATGACCCTGGTAAAAGTGCACAAACCACCTCAATTTTCCAGTCAAAGTGAACACTATTATGACAGATTTGAGGAATTATGTACACAAACCACCACTGAAAACACAGAGAGAAAAAAACCCATAGAAATTGATCAAGAAAAGTCACATATATGACATGTGACATTAGTGGTGCCATGAAGAATGTTGCTTATAAAAATCTATTTACATAAACCAGAAAGGTGAGTGAAAAAAACGTGTCTAGTATAGAGTGTAAGAATATAATATTCAAGCTTGATTCATATATAGTTTGACATATTTAGTAATATGAGCACATGAGACTCAGAGATTTAGGTCAGTAACTCATGCCGCTGTCAACTTGTTTCAACCATGATAACTTTGTATATTTTACCTCTAGTTCATTTGAGAAGCAGGGGTGAATTGTGATATACCAGTCAAACTCATTCCTCTGTCAATGTGCTTTGACCATATTATCATGATAATCCTTTGTATTTTACCTCTGGATAAAAACAATTTACATCACCTAATCTCACATCACATTCTATAATCATGGTAATCCCTACATCTCCACAGGCAAAACAGGCAGCCAGCGTAATGTGTGTCTCCACAAAGTAAACTGTACACTGTGTTGGTTTTTATTATCTAATGGATAGAAGCAAATGTCAAAGATGTCCTGTCCTTGCCTTAAACTTTAAGGACTTTCCATTGACTTACATGTATGATATATTAATCTTGAAGTTCACTCAAATTAAATGAACACTTGTACAAGTTTGTATACATTATGTATGTGTGCAATATAGATTTATAATTATGAGGAGAACATTAAAGACAAGGTCCATTCCAAATAAGCATTTCCTCAATTTGAATGAACTCAAGAGGTGAGATATTAAAAAGAGAGCATTTTCGACATATACATGTATTAAGAATCATGATATTGTACAAATACAAAGTGATGCAAATGCTAAATTATGTCTTAATTCTAATTTCCTTTTTGCATTAAATTAAGCGATTTAAATATCTAAGTGTTGTCAACCTTATGCGTTCTAAATTCTTCAAATCCTAAAACATTCACATTTCATAATTGGAAGAAAAAAAAAATCAACAAACCCATGCTAATTCTTTCAATGGAAATGTCTAGCCATGCTATGGAGCTGAAGTCTTAAAAGTGATATATGCTGTCAATCTCAAAAAAAAAATGTAATAATTTAATAAAACGCCTTTGTATTAAAACTATTTTGAATAAGTTTACACTTTGGTTTACTTATCATCATCATCATCATCATCATCATCATCATCATCCCATTATGGTGCAGAGTGTTTGTTCACACTAAATGAACTTAGTTGCTGTCGCTTCATCTTGTGAACAACAGAACATAAATTAAGGTAATGACCATGATTTCCTCTCAAACGCCGCCTTTGATTAAATTGCCCTTGATATATCAAGTCAGTCTGACTTGACAAATTGATAAAAGAGGCCATCAAAAATTGATTTGTGGTTAACTTGATCAAATTGAAGCATTAGGTAAATTCCTACAGAATAGGGTTATTATGCATGTTTATATCTAGAGTGGCTTTAGGAAAGCATTTGTGCAAATTACAAAATGAATGTCAGTAGCGTTTATAATTCATAGTCATCTCTGAGTTAAAGAGACATACATGACTCCCATACATATTCATTAACAGATTGAAAAAACAGACTGATACTTTACCTTACATATACGCATCTCTTACTGACTGTATTCAGACAAAATGGTAAATATTTTCACTCAATGGTTCTATTCATTTACAAATTTCATTTAAAATTAGATTTAACTCAGTAATTCGTGAGATTAAAACAGAAAGAGAACGATTCTGTTTGAAGTGAAAATGTATTCATGTGACTCAAAGAACTGAATTTCAAAACAAGCTAAATAATGCATGCATCTAGCGTAAAGTATATCTGTTTTCACACTTGTTAACAGTTAATGGAAGCCATTCATTGTTACTAAATGTATGCCTCTGTAACTATATGCAGAATATTTTACCAAGAACGCTGTGGTACCAGTGGGGATGCATAATAAAGGTTTCTGATAAAGATTTCTCGTGCACTGATCTGAGTTAAAAAGCCTTGGGAACACCGGCAGAGGACTTGATTGCAACCCATAACAAAATGGAAAATCTGTATTGATGAAACTACAAGGTTAAGCTGCAGAGTAGAAGTTCACAATATCTAAAGTATCACTTTGTACCAATCATCCCACAAAGCACTTATGATAAATACAAGTCTAAGGGTACCTGATAGCTCAAAAATACTTCCAATTTCAATTTAATAATACATGCACCTTTTACTTCACTGCCCTGATTGATATTTCAGATGAGGAAAACTGAGAGCATATAATTACAAAACCAGAATTTGGATTTAACAAATTATACAAGTTGATATACCCCAGATATTGAAATAACATATCTTACATAAAACTATAAGTTGTTTGGTATAATACTAAATAAAAATGATTGAAATGATTACAAGCAGAAACTTAAACACCACTCTGAGAGCTTACAGAACGTATACAACAACTACGCAATATATGGAAATGACACAATTCAAAATCCCCAGTCTGAAGAATAATATCGGCTTAACTTAAGATTTGAAGCAAGACACCAATATTTCTGATGAAAATGAAAGTAATGAGTTCATACGTACAGCATCTGTAACTCTGCAACTGAAAGTAATGAGTTCATACGTACAGCATCTGTAACTCTGCAATTGAAATTTTCATGAAATTCACCAAGTGTAAAGCACTCAGAAATTGATCAGGGAAAAACGATAAACACAGACAGCTTCAGAATGGGTGAATGTTCACAGTAGCGCACAAGTGTTGAGACTGTTAAGAGGGTTATGGGTCTACATTTCTGATACTAGTAAGGGGAAATCTGAGACAAGTAATATCGAAACACTATAGGTCATTATACATTTATTATAACTAAGAGGAAACTTTGTTAAAAGCCCCAAGAACCCACAGGTAGATTTTGCATACTTGCTGTGCTTACCTAAATCACATACTAGCTAGACTACTCAGATACGTGTACTTTGAATAATATAAATGTACTTGTAGGGTAGAGAAAGCACTTCTAATGGTTTCCAAATCCTCACAATACTGCAGGCACTGCAGAAAATGTTCTATTTGACGTAAAGTTCTAGCTACTGCATTCATTGTTCAGTGTTTAATATATGAATAGGTCAAGGTAGTATATGCATTACATTTCTATCATACGTACATGCAAATACCAGGTGTTTTGGTTTGAATACATTGTACTTAGAGAGTTTCAACTAGCATACTGATGTATGTGTGTATGTATTTTCTGTTCCATAACATTCAGATGTGTTCAGGTGTTTACCTAACATGTCTGATCGAAGCTCACCGATAATACCTTGATAAAGAATTTTTATTTGAAATGTCAGATTTTACATCTATTTATATGGACTGACTTACAAGTTCCATATGCATTTCTATGTATCTAAGTATGTATGTACACATGTATGTCTGTATGTCTGTATGTCTGTATGTATGTATGTATGTATGTATGTATGTATGGATGGATGTATGTATGTATGTATGTATGTATGTATGTATGCATGCATGCATGCATGCATGTATGTGTGCATGTGGGCATGTGTGTGTGTGTGTGTGTGTGTGTGTGTGTGTGTGTGTGTGTGTGTGTGTGTGTGTGTGCGCGCGCAAGTGCATGCGTGTGCATTCCATGTGTGTGTGAGGTGAGAAATTCAATACATTTTGCTCAGAAACTATTTCCAAATGGATGGAGTAACTTGTTATGAACAGCTGTGGCATATTGTGGCACTTACATAAGATACAAAGATTAGATGAACTTGAACAGGTCGATGTCAACCTTTTTTTAATTTAATATATAACTAACCAATCCAATTTTGTTTGCGGCAAACAAATCAAATTAAAAACACCCCTGGAACTGACATCTCTGACATGTTGAAGTTAGTAATTATACAGGACATATAGGTACGTAACAAAGGGGGAACCTAACATGCACAGATCTACGTTATCAATTACAAACCATTAGATACAGATATCTGATACACCTGTCTGTCCTAACAACAAATTATTTTCCAATATACAATTTGGCTGTCAATAACATTCTTCACCCTCTGGTCAATGCCCTGGCATACTTTCATTTCCCTGAAAGAAAGCATGCGAAGAGCCATTTTTTTATCTGACAAAATGCCTAGCATGGTGTCTTAAAGCTGCACAGTCGGTATGACAAAGATTGTAAGAGCCTAAGACTGGCTTCACAATATATGTAGTTATGAGCAAATCAGCTGAAAAATTGAAGGACAATACATGTGTATTCTATGTATACAAGATGTGAGCGAGTCCTAATGAAAAACCTTAATCAGTAATCCCTCTATCCTGTGGAGTGGCACGTGGTGGTCAAATATATTATCCTGACAGACAGCTTTTGTAGTGAATTTCTGTAGTTTAATTACTTCAATCTCCAATAATCCCAAGCTGTTGAATTAAAAAATAGCACCAAAAACTAGCATGAATATTTCGATCTTCACGTACACATGCCCAGAAACATCTCCACTAAATTCAGACCAATCTTACTATTATAACTTTGGAATGAAAGATTATTGAACCAAAAGTCACATTTTAAAACTTACTAGTGATATCAACAATGCCATGTGTGTGTTTGCATGCGCGCGCATGTGTGTGTGTGTGTGTGTGTGTGTGTGTGTGTGTGTGTGTGTGTGTGTGTAATATATATAATGCACACACACACACACACACACACACACACACACACACACACTAGTCAGTTTCTTTTGAACATCTTGAGATCCGTAGTAATCAGGTATTTCAATTATCATGTGACAGGACATATATGGCATCTATATGTGTTGATATTAGTGTTATGGATTGGGTTGACTGAGGCAGCTCAGCTAGCTAAGCCATTTGGAGCGAAATGTCATATATAAGGTAAATACACACTGTACATGACATAGTCATATAGCAAAAGGGGCACAGAGCCTGGGCATGGACATTCATGAGATAAAAAATATAAAACATATTAAAGAATCAATACTTCGAGGTAATTCAGTAATCTCTATCATCAATTTACTTCTAAACTTATACAATATGTTGAGATATAATTGCAAACTAGGATAATAAAGAAAACTATTTATGATAGCGTGAAGGAAACGGCCATTTGATTCCATGCATTTCACGCAAGACGGTGTCTATATGAGATTAACTGGCATTCTTGCATGACATGATGATTTATATATGGTTCTTGACAAAATAAACATCATATACCTTGGAATGCAGAAAACGGTAGATGATAAATTCCAGGTTTTAATGTGGACAGTTCAGTTGCATCAACTGAAATATCAAGTGATTTTTTATGTTTGACCTGAAATGTTTGCTATTTGGAGTGATATTATTTATATCCTTCAAAACGGTAATACTGGTAGTCTGTGTAGGTCTTACATATTTAAATTTTGGACAGTATATATGAAAATGATAAAATGTGTATGATCATACATCTGCTGTGTACACTCACACTAGAGATAGGATACTACATGTAACCCCTCCCCACCCCATGACGTCTTGACATTTATTGACTTTGCTATCCTCATCACTACAGGTATATTATCATCATGCCATATTATACATAGTTCACAGTTAACAATTACTACCGCAGGACCTACACACCTGCTGTATGTTAGGATCTTGGTGAACTTTCTGGTACATGTATCCTTACATACAATGAATGTGGCAACTCTCACCATTAGACATGTACATTAACAGTGCACGATAACAGATCAAGTCACAGACATGGTTCAAACTTAAATATAAGCTTTATGACCAGCTACTGGACATATTACATGGGCAGGACTACTTAATCCAAGTATGGTAACTATAACAACTTGTAAACTGAGAGCAGCAGAACCTCTTGGGGATTTGAGTGGGCATAACACAAGGGAGGCACAAACTTCCAATGATATAGATAATACGCTTAACATAACACTAAACGAAGATAAAATTCGTAGTGGCGACGGCGCTATCTATTTATAGATGCCCTCCATCACTTGCAGAAAAGTCAAATATATAAGGTTTCTTGTCCTGAAGTGAGTCTGTGAGACACTCTGTTGCTCAGTGTCTTGTTAATCTACAAGACACTGCTATGTTATAAATGATGTAACTGAGCACGTAGCAACAACATTTATTCTATCTTTAATAGTCCATGTATAAACTTAGAATTATATACTTTATACCATACCAGAGTTACATTACATTAAATTGGTAACAATATTCTGCTCACATGCATATTAGAGTAACATAAATCTTTTCTCTGTTCAATGAGAACAATTTTTTCTATTTTGAGAAATTCAAATTGATGTATAGTATTTAAAACAAAAATTGTTCAACCGTAACTTAAACTGTAGTCATACAAATTCTTGTTTAGAAACTAATGATGTGTGGGTGACGTCATATTAGTTATGATGTCACCCTGTTGTCTTTATTCAGTGCACCTTCACTGGCAGACGTGCCGGTGCTGTTATGGCAGAAAAATCAGAAAAAGTTGACATATCATCCAGTCTTATCAAAATCCATGACATGCTTAAAGTGATATGCAAGTGCAACAACAATGTTTACATGACCGTATAGTGAACTTGGAGGAGAATTCACGAGCACCTGAAGTTCCCAACGCTCTGACTTTGAACTTCCCGGGCCTGCCCGCCATATTACCGACAAGCAAACTACAAGCCACACCAGACAACATTCACCAAGAGTTGGTGGTGGCTTTGGTCCCACTTTGTTGAGAATGACTAGTGCAGCCTAAGACATACAACGTGAGTTTAACTCACTAAGGGATTCACTTCAACGAATAGCACTGCCTCCTGAACTTAATTATCCGATTCCAGAGCAGGAATAAAGAAAAGTGATCAACCCACACTGAACATAATTATAAGAGACATTGAAACTGCCTTAAAGAGGCTATCTACCCAACAGGAACAAGAACCTGACATTTCAACTGGAGTCCTACACCAGCTATACATATTCACAGACACATGGCCTCTTCTGAGTCTCCATTCAGAACATAATCCCTACAAACATCAATTGCATGCATTGCCAACATAAACTGAAATGCCTTCTTTGCTGTTACAGTAATCAATGGATGGATGGATGGATGGATGGATGGGCTGGTGAGATGGATAAATGGATGGATTAGATAGATGGGTGGATGGATGGATGAACCGATGGGAATGGATAAATGGATGGAATGGATAAATGGATGGATGAATGAATTGATGGGTGGGTGGGTGTGTTGCCATCCTTCCATTTCAAAAGACAAGTTGATGTTTGCAAGTCATTCCTTAGTCATTCAAACGTTTGAGGGTTACCTAGCCTTGAAGTGATGCATGTCATTATTTGATGAGTTACACATTCTCATTTTATCACTTGACAACTGACATTCACATAATTCAAGATATATTTCCTTGTATTAGTAAGCGTACTTAGATTTGTTCATCGTGTCTTCAGATAAGTCTTTCATTTCCTGTGTTATCATCAAAACATGCATTAAGAGACTCAAGTTACTCTCCATAGTGAGTGGACACTGGTACATTACATAGTCATAGTACACGTATCACGAAATAGCTTATATTAATGTATGGTGGTTGTTACGTGAATGCCACAGAGGGCAATAGACTACTAAAACACTCTCAATGGGGCAAAAATTTATACATGGATAAACACATTCATTTTTCATGGATAAATGCATAATTTCATTTGTCAACTGATCACATATCTAGACTTAGGGTGGTAATTTCTGGAATACAGACATTGGTACTATTGACGACATCAACAGACCTGGGACCTCTCTTTAAAAAATCAGTATATGACACTGGACCGTTTATTTACTAACACTAACAGGTGATAACTCAGACAGTTTTACTGAATGTTCTCATGTTTCTTTCATCATTTCCGGCATTAGGAAAAAAAACAATGTAAAAGGAAATATGTCAGGTGAAAAAAACATAAACATGATGAATGATGAGTAAATTTTAAATTAATAATTAATAAATAACCAAATAATAGGGAGAGAGTGCTTCAGTAACTGTGAACACCATCAATAAATAATCAAATAATCGTCTCCTAATTCCCATGCTGCTAATTTCTCAAACCATCGATCGATAAATCAAGAAATTCCAGACATTTGTGTCATCACTGGGACAACAATGGTATATGAATATTTTGTATATTGAGGATGTTTTCACTAAAGGAATTTATTACGTTTCTCTAAGCCTATGTACATGATTGCCTGCATTTCTTTGATGTTGGGCTGAGTGCTTATCATTCATAGCTAATAAAGTCATATTGCTAGATATTCTAGACCACGACGTTATTTGCATTTCTCACCTACATCATGCTTGCATGTCTAGCTTATGATTGTGCTTATTTATATTTAAATTCTAGCTGATGTGTTTATTTGCATGAATTTTCTTGTCTATATGTGTATTTTATTACGGTTAAAGACTGACGACTGATTTTAGTACACTTGTATATCAAAATAACTATAAGGATATATTACCTTTACTTTCCCTGATTTTTCTTTGATACTACTGGCACTGCATGCTCAAAAATACTTGTGGCCTAAGGGTTGTCACTACGAGTCCAGACTTGTAGTGACAAAGACCCCTTAGGTTACTCATATTTTCCTTGGCTTAACTAAGAAAAAATATTAAGTAATAACATCTCAGAACAATCTAGATTAATTTCATAAACCATCTCCAGAGAGGCTACCTAGACTAAAGCTACGAATACTTAATGTGTATATAATATCATAATGAAATATGAACATAATTCATATTAATTCTTGATGAATGAGTGGGGATTTTGTCATATGTACATATTTGCATGCAAGATACTTATGATTAATTATTAAATAATGATAAATGGACCCAACAGATAAACCTCTGAAAATTAAAAAGTATTAAGTATAGATACTATAAATTTGGTAATTATGCCAAACAGTGTCCTTGCCACAGTTTCAGAACTCCAGTGAACTGTGAAGGGGGAAATAGATAAAATTTGAATCATTTTCTGTACATTCAGCCATAGTTTTTGATAAGGAAACAGAGTAAAATGTATGGGGACTCTTAAAAACTACTGTACTTGTTTGTACAGTCACGATGGTTGATGAATGACAACAGTGGTCAACTGTGTGGTCAATTTGCAAGCTGCCAATTTCAAGCTTTGTCACTGCTGTTTGTTTCTGAATGGCTAAGCTCCTTGTATTGAGCAAGATATGAACCATGATTGTGCTCTAGTCAACTCAGGGACCTGGTAGGATAGAAGTTGCATAGTGAATGCTTTAAATCCTACGTGCTTTAAAGAGGTTACAATTCTCAGTACCTGCAATAGCATTTTTAATACCTCATGCTAGAGGGTCAAAATAGAAAAAGAAGGTCGACTTATTTTTATGATGTGCCTAGACAGTGATATTCTATTTCAGGTACTGAGAATTGATTGCATGCTGCCAATGGAGTTGAGGAAGTGTAAAGGGCTAATGTGCCAATTCATTGTCCCGAGTAATAATTATAAATGTACAAGCTTTGGGAAAGGTGTTACGTAAAATCTAAAATTATTACTATCATCATCATCATCATCATCATCATCATCATCATCATCATCATCTCATCATAATGTAAAAACTAAAATTATCACCACCACCACCACCACCACCATCATCATCATCATCATCATCATCATCATCATCATCATCATCATCATAATCATTATAATGTAAAAACTAAAATTATCACTGCCACCCTCATCATCATCATCATCATCATCATCACCATCACCATCATCATCATCATCATCATCATCATCATTGTAAAAACTAAAATCATCATCATCATCATCATCATCATCATTGTAAGAATGAAAAAAAAAGCCTACTGATGAAACACTTTCTGCTAGTTAACAACTATCACAGCAGACAATCTTCTCACATAGTATTACACAGTTCACTTTCAATTTTGATTGTTGTTTTTCACTATTCCCCCACAAATGACAAATGACTATCATGTCACCATCATCCCCAGGCAGCAATCCGTTTTCCTTTTTATGTCACAAGCTTAGATTGTAGTTGATAAATAATCGTTAGCAGGGACAATTGCATTCTCTCAGTACAGCACTAAATCTTCTATAAATTATAATGAAGGGTGAATATGATGCTGATGACCCAATTATACTAAAGTCACAAAATATAATTGATTTTTTGACTCCCTTCAGTTTGTGTGCTGCTATTTTCTTTTCTCTTCTTTTGCAATTTTTAATTTTTGTCCTGAGATTCATGTGCAGTGCATTCTTTACAATAAATAAATAAATAAATAAATAAATAAATAAATAAATAAATAATAAACAAAACTGACTTGAAAACTTTCGTTTTGGTGTGATACATGTATCAAATTCAATGAAGATACTATACAAGTAACGAATTAGTACCAATGACACTGAAGTACAACTGCATACAATGCAAAGTATTTTTAAGATGTCTTTGCTATGGCAACATTTGCTATGCACATTTGTGTTTCTTTTTGAATGTGCATGTACTGACCTCAGTGTTGCTTCTTTTGAGTGTCATTCAGCTGTTACTATGGGTATGGTCTTGTTGTTAGGCATATATCTATCACTCTTTTGAAAATTCAATCATTTGACTCCTATCATTGTTGTAATATTTGTAACAGACAGTCATTTTGCTGTTTCTAAGGCCTTAGGTCCCTGTTACTACACGTAATTGTGTCAAAGTTTTACATGTTTGTTATCTTTTAATAGAATAAACATTGTCATTTTGCTGTTGCCATGGGCATAGCCCTTGTTGCTAGGCATACTTGTCAATATTTTTTTTTCTTTTTCTAAATGTTTGTTCACTTGTCTACCCATTGCTTGATACCTTTGCAATAAGCTCTATCATTTGCATGTTACTGTGAACAGTCATCATTGCTAAGAATAGTTGTATACATGTGACTTGAACCCTGCCTTCAGCTGGATGCTTCAAGCCTGTCACACACACACACACACACACAAAGCACACCACACCTATAGTACTACTGAAACTTTATAATTCAATTGCTCTTAAAATTGTACTGATAAAAAGAAATCTGTATTTCCTAAAGCTAATTTAGCTATTGTGGCAGTAACAACACATTCAAACTAAAACGTTAGATTTGACCTTCATTTTCCTTTGACTTCATATCCAGGGAAATGATCAGTTCCTGGTTATATTTGTGCCTTTGTGTATACAAACACAAACAAACAAATGAAGGAACAAACAAACAAACAAACAAACAAACAAACAAACAAACAAACAAACAAAACAAATGAACAAAAAATAAATAAATAAATATGAAATCAAACAATGTTGGTTCCCTAAACATCCCTGTTGGTGTTATGTCACTTTACGGTTATTTCCCTACAATTTACCATGAAATTCACCATCATTCAATGCTATGATTGAGGAGAAAATCAATTCCCTTATCATGTACATCTGTATTGCCTTAGAATTGAGGTTATACGGTACAGGGATTGGTGACTTAAGTGTAATGCACTTGAATTGCTTTTTTCTTATCTTGATAAATATGTTGATAACTATCTATAAAAAACAACATCCTGATCCACATATTTAACCTAGAAAACTTAATGCCAATCAATCTCTTATATGAGCATATAATTGATTGATATGTTACATTCCTTGGGAAAGGGTAATAACCGTACTTTTGATATAAACAGCATAAGCACAGAGGGCTAAATAGCATACAGTTACCTCAAAACCCCCCACCCCCACAGTTCACTATTGCATTATGGGTGACAGGAAATTACAACACTGGGCAGGTGTGCTAAATGTACTCGTGAAAGAGTACCCTGTGATGAACTTTGACATGGTCACCAGATGTCATTCTGAATAAAATTAACTTCATTGCCTCAAATCCTCAAATCCTCGTAGTCAAGAAGCTTTATTTGAAGAGTTCATTGACCTTTAAGCTTTTGTGACGGAACTGCTTTGATTTGCATCATTCAATATCTTCTTGATTTAATGCCTTACATTTCTAGTTAAACACCAAATCAATATTTCAACATTACCAATGTAAAAATTAACTAGGTTCTGATACAGTTACAAACTCAAAGTCAACAAGATTTAAACTGAATGCCTTCTGTAAAGGCAAAGTCTTCCTTTACAGTACACACAATAATTGTTGGAATGCAACAGAACATATGCAGTAAGTTATGTTTGAAGTATGTACCAAATTATGCATTTTGAAGCTGTAGCCTAATTACTGAAAACCATTAATTATGCAAATGAGTCATTACAACTAAAAGCTACGTTATCAAACTTTATATGGCACATGGACTTTGGTACCATCAATGTATGCACCAAATTATATGAAGTTTGCTGCATGCATTCCTAAGAAAAAGCCTGCCATCATATTAATAATGAAATGGTTCATTAAAACTAAGTGTTACACCAATAAGCTTTATGAGACTTGTACACCCTGGTATCATGCATGTAAGTACCAAATTATACAAAACTTGAAGCTTGAATTCTTAATATATTGTCTAATTACTGAAAATCAATAATTATGTAAATGAGTCACTACAGCAACAAGCTATACTGTCAAACTTTATGTCACCTGTGCTTTGTCATCATCAATGTAAGCACCAAATTATATTGAATTTGAAGCATACATTCTTAAACATATGTTCTTAATTTCCAAAACCATTATTTATGCAAATGATCATTAATAATAATATTCATTGCATATTTACCAAAATCAAACCAGTTCTAGCCATTACCCTAAAAAACATGCACCAAATTTCATTTGAACTGAGCCAGCGATTTTTCTTTATATCATTTCCCCGATATAGCTGAGATAATTGTATCATTAGTTTTTGTTTCATGGCTTCTGTCATCCTAGAGTTTGCACAAAGTTATTTTTGAATGCAAACCCTGGATCAATAAAAAGCTCAAAAAATAAATAGATAAATAAATGAATAACGCTACAATTATTGCAGTTACATGTACCCCCCCCCCCCCATATTATAATCAATAATAATTTTATTTACCCTTTCGAGAGGAGTAAGAGTGAGTTTTTAAAATTATACACATTCAAAAAATACATTAAAAAAACAACAGGAATGATACAGGAAGTTCAAACAGATAACACACACAAAACATAAATAGGAAAAAAGTAATTACAATGACAAGTAAAAATTGCACAAAAACATACACAACAAAAGCAAAAGCCATGTAGTGGTACACTTAGTACCTGACACAGGGGCATCTTAGATTGCCGTTTTCTTAGGAAAATATCAATCATACGAATCTTGCTGCTACAAATGTGTCAATCTCTATACTACGTAGAAATATCTCTTTTCTCCTTACAAGTAGGAATATATAGTCAAAATGTTGTTATATTTAGTCTGTAGACCTGGAAAACAACAATCTATGTAATATTACACGTGATGTACACACTGTGTGACAATTAACTCACCGTCATTTTTAGGACCCGCTCCTGTTGAAGTTTTACCTCGCTCCTCTTCAACCAACTCTGTCAAGATAGCATTAACATCTTCCTGCAATTTCAGAAGCGACTCGTGATTTCTTTTTAATTGACTTTGATCATTTCCACTTCCTACTGGGTAACTTATTTCTCTCTGTTCGCCAGATTTTAGAGTCAATACAGCAGACAGCATGGGAGTCGCCATTTTTAGGTCATCGGTCACGGAGCATGCTCACATCTGCTTGGATTGCAGACGTTTTTGACACTCTACGAAACATACATACATATCACAGTAAAATATACTTTTAGGTATGTGCTATTCAATATATTTTCTTTATTTTTTATTCAGAAGGCAAGACATGCAATGTGAAAACGGTAGCACGTTCAAATTTACCAGGGTTATGTTACTTTTATTGGACGACAAGCAAAATTGTACGGTAACAGAGCTGTTAGTGTTATAGCTCTTCCGCCATTGTCCACCATGTTACACATCATGATCCATGATCGTGATGTTGTTTGTATTCATTGGAAAACAGTACTGTATGAAAGACCTTTACTAGGCTTTAGGAGTGATAGTTGTATGTTGGTGAATTTTAAGAAAGTCATCTTTTCTTACCCCAAAAGAAGCTATACATAACTCATCAACAGCATATATAGAACCACTTTCTCAGCCAAGAAAAGTAGTCCATGTTTGCTGTTTTTAGGGGGGAAAAGATATACTTTCCAAGACTTTCTGTTCTGTTATTGCTGCAGTTATGATTATTATTAGTATTATTAATATAGCCAATATTTGTCAATGATAAGCAACCATTGCAACACATGGGAACAGTCTTGGCAGTGTGGTATATTGATGTACAGAAAAAAGAAACAGAAGATGGGTTGGCTTGAGTTATTGTAATGGGTCTGTGGGTGGACAACATTTCTTCATTTGTTTTGGATAAAACTGAATAATTCTGCATTAGCTGCAACTAGACCAGTTGTTTAAACTGTGTTGCAAGATATAATGACATACTTCTCGATATTGTACACCATAAGTAGCATTGAATCATCTAAATAGTAGACTTGTGTGAGTAGCTGAGCTGAACGTAACATGTACACATAACACAATATTAAATTAAAAGTTAAAACATACAATTTGTATCATATGGTATAGACCCTAAAATTCTGTGCCTCCATTGACCAGTATATTTTGAATTTGTACACAAAGAGTAAACAATCACAAGACAAGCTGAGAAAAAATACAGGTGATATGCTGTCTGAAAGTGTAAGCTTGTGATTGCCTACAATATTGAATATTAATTGAGCAAGTACTACCATATGTATAAGTATTGAGGCAAGTCAAACTAAGATGGAAACAGATTGAAAACCAAGCTTTAGCTCAAGATTTAAGCCTCAGTGACCCGGGCCTGTGACTGGAATACCTGCTGATAAAATCGACTACTATTTAACAGGTACAATGTCCTTTTATAAGTAACAGAACACATTTAGTGAATATATTGCTTTTTTTAATGCTTTGATGAACAAAAATGTCCCAGTTGCAGCCAGTACAGTTTTGGCATCATGGACTGATTCAACAAAATACTGTCAGTTCTTGAGGCAGTCAAAAATAACATGTGAAGTCGCTTATGGTAGAATAAAGACATGTTACCAGTCAAAATCCAGTTCAACTCACTTGTGTGATATATAGCTTAGAGAGACATGTGCTGTGGGTGGGTGATGGCAACATGAGAAATATGAACAATAAGATAGAATGCATTCACACATGATGTGACGTGGAATGAACAGCTAGAGAAAATTAAGTTTTGATACATGCATATATATACCACCCTCTTCATGTATAAACTTTATAATCCTGCCATGGCCACTATCTTTTACATGAACTTGACCTGAAGAAAGACTGTGTAACTTACTGACACAAACTGTTTGATTGCAAATTGGGTAGCAAACCAAAACATATTTGTTGCATTTTCCAACCAAAACATAAATTTTCTGTTCAGAACACAAGTGATATTCAGTCAGTGTGTATGTGTGACAAGTTTGAATGACCTAAAACTGTACTGAAGCAGAAACCACAAAAGTTGCCTAGGTCCCACAGTTACCAAAAAAAAAAATAAAGATATAGGTACATATCAAACAGTTCATTATTACAAAAATATTATGCAAAGGTGTCAGGAATAAGATAATGAATGATACTACAGCTAAAAAGTAATTACTAAATCACTTCTTTGGTAACATGGAAAGATCATGATCATCAAATGAAAGCAGAATCTGATGAAGGTGTAGATAATTATTGTTTGTTTTATATTAATTCAATATTTCATTTGTTTCCATGAGATGTTTATGACAATGAATTTATCAGAACTCAAATCTCTTATATATCATCAAAGCAAATGTGTTACCATGGCAACAACCACTGTTTTCTACAAAAATCCTATTCATTATTTCATTGTAAAATAGTTTCTTTTGTTTTGATGTTTCATCTTTTATTATTTGATGTCCTTCGGTGTGATCTGTAATTATTCAAGTGTACAACAATTGCTTATCGTAACTTGATATATTCAATATTCTTTATTGACTTTTGAGCAGTTCATGCTTCTCTGTTCAGATACACATATTGTTTATCTTAAAAAACAAATATGTTACCATGATAACTACTCTAATTTCTAACAAAAATCCCTTTCATCAGTCCGATTCTATCAAATTAGACTCCAAGCAATAATATTAAGTTTGATAGCTGAGCATAGACATATATTCCACGGTAACATTTGTCGTTAAGTTGTTATCATTTTTCAGAATTATTGCAAAGTTATAACTATTTAATCTGTGTGAGTCAGAAATTGAGTAAATATTGGAAAGTAATTAAATCACTTTTGATAACGAGTACCGGTATAATGTTATCAAAACAGCTGATCGATGTACTTTGGGTCCCTTCACCTGTTGTTCCTCGTGGTTACTATTAAAGAAAAGTTAATTAGTTATAGTACAAAGCCAAACTACACAACAACCTAACTAAATCCCGGCTAAATGTTTAAAGCATTTATGTTAGGTTTGCTTCATTTTCTGTATGAAGACTCAGTTTTTAATCCCTTGATTTCAAAGGGGAAAACCTTACTGATAGTGTCTTCATTTACGTTTGTATGTCCGCAACCAATACCACTATGGGATATATAATAATAAGCAAACAAAGTTGTCTCAAACCTTTGATTACAACTTGTACCCTCTCTCAAATTGTTGTTGAGTCACCTTATGTTAAATAACTATAAGCCTTGTTAGAATACCCTTTTACAACAAAATTTTGGGACCTGGGACTTTCATTAATGATAAAGCAACCAACATTATTGTGTTCCACATAATACAAAGAATATTTTTTATAATCTCTGTATTCTCCAAAATGCAAAACTGTCAGGCATAGTTGTATCTGCCAGTTATTAAAACCAAGATGATATTTTTTTGCAAAGTATGCATACGTAACCTCATCATAACTTAACCTGTCATGGCAGGGCTCGAAATTAACAGTAGTCCCATACCCACAGACTACCAGTTCTAGTCATGGGGCTACCATAATTTGCAGCTGGTAGCCCACTCAGGCTACCACTGATTATTTGATGAAGATGGAAGATTTATGGACTTGAAAATATTTTAATAACACACATATTTCCAATAGAGAAAATCTGTTTTCAGTTCAGGAATATGGGACTACAGGTAACAATCCTTGGGCTACCAATTATTGAAATTGTAGCTCACTAGGACTAGCAAAGAAAAAAATTAATTTCAAGCCCCTGAATCATTTTTTTGGCTTTTGACTCGACCACTCAGTAGAAGCATCATTGATAATGTATGGTTTTATTTGGGGAAGTCATTGTTTTGAGTAATGCCTCTGACATTGTGTTTGCTGTCTGGGATAACACCAACTGTTTCTTGTATTGAAAGTGTTGCGTCTGGTAATCTTGATTGTTTATCACTTTTAATAGTGAAGCAATGTTGCAGGTACACTCATGCAATTAGGGTACCACAGATTCATGAATAAGCACACAGCTCAGACTCTCACTGAACAGCATTTTCAAAGGGGGAAAAAATTGACGATTGGTTCAAGTATAATGATGTTACATACACTGTACTTTGCAAAACAAAAAACTGTAATCTTGGTTGGAATAATCCCTAGCACAGACCTATGATGGTTGAACAGCCTTTTATTTAACTTTCCTCAGCTCTCCTGGGAGCATACAATCCTTGCAGCCAACAAGGTGTGTCAGCCTAAAGTTGTCCTCTGTCCCCATTTATACTGCATGGTTGACTTATGACTAGGGTAAAGTGGTGATTCAAATCTTGCCTGAAGTCGTTAGCAATTCAGAAATAAGTGGCAACGGCATGGCTCAAACTGGTAATTGGCAGAATTAGACTATGAGAGCTAGCCAGCCACTATAACCATTATGATTCCACAGAAACAACAGTTCACATGAAGGTTACTGCAATTCATGAGTAAAAAGCACCAATTCATATTTATAATATTTGTATAGGTCAGTGAGTCTGCAATGGAATTGAAATCTAAAAGCGAGAAAAACCTCAAATAAATGATTGTATGCAGACCTCAAAGATGTTGAAATAATGTGCAATTCAGGTGATGTAAATAAACGAGTTCTGAAATCTATTTAACATCTCTCTCAGTCTGTGTCAGCTGGTGATCAGATTACTGACACATCTGTGACAACTCTTGGATGTAGAAACATGAACAGATAAAACCGATCATAGATAGACTGTATTCCTTTATGTGATATCATCTCGGCTTGCCTTTTTCTTTCTCGGCGTCTTCTCTCAAGCCGATTAAAGCGGCAAGGGGATACACTACAAGTGTACCAGAATGCACTCATCCTTAATAACATATCACTTACCTTAATGACAGATTACACAGAGTAATCAAATTAAAGAGTTGGTAATACCTGTTTGGAGATGTGACACAATCACTAGTGCAGAACAAATGTTATTAACACTAATGATCGGCTCAAAGCAATTTATATGAACCGTTTGGGTACATAATGATTTCAAAGCACGGGAACCTAAACTCTGTTAAGACTTCATGACTCAACATAGTGTAATACCCTTTAAGTCGTATTTATTCTATCCGACAAATATCTCTCAGGTCAGATACATGCCATTTTTCAATTTTGTACCCACAGGCAATGTCTACCACACAAACTGTTGATGGGAAATGGTAGTAAAAGTATATATTGGGGAGAATATATTGTTCATGGTTCCCAGAATCAATTATGGACAGTAAAATACAGCATTGTAGTATAAAGAATATGGTAAATTAGAAACGAATGCATCCTCTCAATCTGTCTGCTACAGACCTTGTTGGAAGTTGATCACGCTGTGATTTCATTATTCAGCAGTATTGTCCCTCTCTAAGTATATATCGTGTATTTTAGTACAGAATAATTGATTTGAAGACGAAGTCTTGTTCACACATCAGTCAAGAGAATCTCTCTCTTTATGTTTTGGGTTTGCATCCAAGATAGAAAACAAGTTTTCTGAATTCAAGTTAACGTAAAATTATGTGCAAAAGAATCATATAGAACATTAAATTTTATCATTTATGTGTATGCAGTAAATTGAAGCTTACTATCACATTCATTATTGGCTTGATATCAAAGGCTAACACACATTGTAATTGAGCTTGAAGTAAGGTTAATGACAAACAAGCTTGCAATTTAGTATACAAGGTATGTTGAAAGACACAGATGATCAACTTGGGGGGTAGTCATTTATAAAATGTCATTTCTTCCTTGATTGAACATGACATCAATTTTGTTCTTTCATGGCCTTTGTTCACACGAAAGTACGGCTGTATCCAGCACGATCAGTAGCGTTATTATTAACAATTTAGTATCTACATGTAAGTAGGTTATTTATCATTGTGGGTTTTTTTTCACCAAAGTTTGACCACTTATCCATCAAATATTATATACCACCACAAAGTGTTACTAATAATTGATAAATAAATAAATCATTTTTCACATATTGGGTTTTATTTCACCAAAGTTTGATCACATATCCATGAAATATACCACCACAAAATGTTATCAATAATTGATAAATAAATAAATCATTTTTCACACATTGTGTTTCATTTCACCAAAGTTTGATCCTTTATCGGTGAAATATACCACTACAAAATGCTATCAATAATTAATATTTAAATAAATCATTTTTCACACGTTTTATTTCACTAAAGTTTGATCACTTATCCATGAAATATGTCTCCAAAGAATTTTATAAATAATTAATATTTAAATAAATCAATTTTGCACACATTGTGTTTTAGGATAGATCGCACATTGTCACACAAGATAAACAAATTGTTGGTTGGGGTGGGTGGGGGGTGGGGGTCTGGCAGCAATGCAACTTCATGTACTTTACTTCATTTTCGCACTTCTTACCAAATTTAGAAAACTTTCATATATGGAATGGTGTTACTGTCTTATTTGATTACTGGACTGAATATAACTTGAGAAAAAACGCATTATATGATTGTGAAATATCATTATATTATAGGCTAAAAGTACTGCACAAGCTCATAGTGGTGTGACCACTACAATTTTCAACATAGTTTACATCATATATAACTGTGTTGATATCGCACTTATGAATGTTCGTTAAGGGGTGGGGGAGGTGGATTTGTCCTAAATGAACAAAGTTTGTATATAGAGCCTGTGTTACATTGTGCAATTGTCCCTTATTTCATCAAACGTTTGATCACTTATCCATCAAATAATTAGTATATGAGTCATTCATTTTTCACACATTGTGTTGCATAATCAGAATTAAGTTTGATCATTTATCCATCAAACATACCAGTGTTATAAACTTATTAATAATTAATAACGTAAGTAATACTGTAAATCATTTTTCACACATTGTTTTATTTCACCAAAAGTTTTCAATTATACCACCACAGTGTTGTTAAATAATTGATATTTCAATATGTCCTTTTTATTACACATTGTGTAATATGTAATATTAATGTTACAGTAGTAAAGTGTACTGACGTTTCACCAGATATATCCAGCACTGATGTTACATGCATACCATATACATACATACATACATACATACATACATACATATTACATACATACATACATGCATACATACATACATACATGCATGCATGCATGCATGCATACATACATACATGTACATACATACACACACACACACACACACACACATACATACATACATACATACATGTACATGACCAGAGCGTTTGTTATATACAAAATTAACACAGTCATGTAGTCATATACCAGACAGTAACAATATTCAGATTGATCTGTTCTTTTATTGTTTTTCTTTCAGATTTGCTTCAGATGATAGAAGTTTGAATAAAGAAGATAGTTTGAGAAATTTAATTGTTCCTGGTATGAAGACTTGCTGGCACAAGACATGTTGATGTTGTACTGTACATTCCCACAGCACTGACATACTAGAAATGGCAGGGGTAGAAACAACTTTGTGGCGAAATGACAATTTAACAGTGAGAGAGAAGGAAATCCAGGCTGTGATTCATTGGTTTGCAAATTGGAGCAGTATGCAGAAAGAAGACTTTATGAAGAATTTACTTGAGAAAGCCCTGCCAGGAAATGTAGACGCTCTGGACGATGCGTTGAATTCTCTCGAGTTAAGCAGTAGAGCACCTAGTATATTCAAATGTCAGCTGAAGCTCTTTAACGGTTGGTTCCTTGAATGGACACAGAAAGATAGGGACTGTTTCATGTTAAAATTGACAGAGATCGATCCCGCATATGTCAGCAAATTTTATGAACTGTTACAAGAAAATAGCTCTCAAAAGCAATAACACTTTCCCCCTCAAGGAGGAGAGAGATAGATAGTACAAGTTATTTCCATTATAGAACAGCTAGATTTCAATCTCCTGTTCTGATGAATCTTCTCATTACCACTTTAAAGCTTAAAAAATACTGCCTTAACTATCGCTGACAAGATCATTAAGTTCCTTGTATTTATTACAAAGATTTAGCACTTTTTAGCTCAAGGGCAAAGTGGTTATTTGATAAACTTCTCCTAAACTCTGTAGCCCTGTGATAGACCCCATAAATCTCATTGCAATATATTTTATTGCAAGATAATCTATACAACTGATTGATTTGCTGTGTGCAGTGAATAGCAAATTAGACCAATATTCAGCTCTCATTTTCTGCATGGGTTGTCTCCAATGGGTCATCTTCTTTTCATTTTGCCACATTCTATTTCATGAAACTTTCACTTAGAGAACTGTTACCAACTCATGCCTCGGGGATAAGTTTTCTCAGAATTGTGAATTTGCCAAGAGCATCTCCCATGAGAATCATTTCACATTTAGATTATTTTCCACATTTTCTCAGCTTTTTAAAGACATCGCACCACTTTCATTTCATATTACTCAAACTGTTTTGGTCATAATCGATGTCAATACCAACCATCAATGAGGGTCACTGAGTGCAACATTTTTAATATATATGTTAAAATTCAATTGACTTTAATACTTCATCACTCATAAATTGTCTTTCTGACACACTTCAGCATTATATATATCTCCATTATCAAGATTAAGGTTTACAAATAAGCTGCATATAAGCTGATATCCATGACAGACAAGTGCATGTGTTGCACTTGCTGTTGGATATGCCAGCAGAACTTGTCTGTCAGCTGTGTACAGTGTCAAGTACATAAGATGCAACACTGAGAAGACTAAACTTAAAACTGATGTACACTCAGAAACACTAAAGCCAAATAGGAACTCAATATTACAATGAAGGTAGAATGGGATAGCTGCTGCAAATGAAAATTGTTTAAATCTCTCCAAACTTTGCTGAGATTGCTCGTGGTCCTTTTGAAATACTACAAGAAATTTGTCTTGTCGTCTCATTTTCAAGGAAGTCAACAATTTTCCCCATAGAGATAACGCAGTATTCAGTCGCCATATTGGATTCTAAAATTGTTTGAATTCAACATTTTGATTTCAAATATCTGCATATAGTGAATGAATCCTAATCCCCCCCCCCCCCTGAATGGTATTGACAATGGGTTGGAGTCGTCATGAACAAAGTGACTTTTTATTTTTGAGGCATAGTCATGAAGTTCATGTATACTCATGAGTCATTGGTAAGATTGCTGTAGATGACTGTTCTTTTAATTTTAATATTTAATTGTGTATTACTAGTATGTCAGCAACAAAATCTGCTTTGCAGTGAGGATTGAAAACTAGCCTAGAACCTAAGAGATATGGACTTCAGTGCTTTTGACTGCTTAGACTCCACACTAAGATCGACCATTTGATATATATTGATAGCCAAGAAAGGATAGTTTATTGTTACCTTCAGTTAGTGGATAGTTAGTCTAGTCCCTATTCGGTATCGTTAAGATTTACACCTCCACTCAAATGTAGTCAAAGTCGTTACTCTAAATGCCCTGAGATGCATGAGATGAAATTTTAAATTCATCCACAGCCACCCACACAGTCATTAACATCGTGTCTTGGGTAATCAATCACAAAATTCTAACCAGTAACACACTGTCCCTCAGAAAGTTAATGTTTATTGGGGCAGTTACGTAATGTCCAAATATGGTATATTTCTCAAGACCTACATATACACTGTTACGTCACTATAACAGTTGGGGTTCACTGATTGGATGAACAACTTCTTGTGCCGATTGAGGGACTTTGACCAGATTTGGTTTTAGTTAGAGACCACATGGGCATCTAGACTAGTGAGATCAGTGAACCCAATGTGAGATGGGGGTGGGGTGGTGGTGGGATTGTTACAAACTCCATTTTGTAGTAACAGAATGCAAATATAACATTTTTAAGTACAGTTTATGTAACTAGTCATACCAAATGTATATTATTTGTATTCCACTTATATTTCAATTCTTTTATTCTACATTTTGTCTTACCATGAAGTAGACATTGATGACAAGATCGACGTTATAATCATGTTAGTACATGTAGTTGTTGTAGTACATGGGGAGTGTTTTAATATCAACATTCCATTTACAAAGAGTACAGTATATATATCACAGCTATTATAAACCCTAATAAATGTAACTGGGAACTCTGACTACATTGCAAGCAATTTGTTCATTTCCTGGCTATGAATTTATCTCACTTGAAGCTAGTATGTTTTTAATGTTTCTAGTGCACCTACACCATTCAGTATCTAATGACAGCTAGTACACTCAAATCATCCTTCAAACACATTACCTAAGTACAGTCATTACCTTTTATGATACCATGATTGTTGATTCAACTATGCTTGAAGGTATCCGGGATTTTGTATTTGGTAAATGGGCTCCGATGTAGATGGGGGGTGCACAGAGGAATTTTGGTGTAGGGTTTTTTTTTTAGCACAACTGAACTGATAAGGTTCAGTAGTGTGATAGGCATGGTGCAGTGTCTGTCCATCTGTGTGTATATGCGTGTATGTGTGTCTGTCTGTCTGTCTGTCTGTGGACAACTTAAACTCAAAAACTGCCAGACCAATTGCCTTGGTATTTGATGGGGACAATACTTTTGGTGTCTAGTTGGGAAATTAATGTTCTTACGGGTGTGTAGATTAAGATTTGTTCATGATTGATGATTCCGTCAGTAATATGCAAATTAGGACTAAAAATGTGTCTTTGTGGTCAAAAATCATTCAAAAAATGTATACAAATACGTCTAGCAAGATGACCACATCAATAGCAACAGCCAAATGATCACGTCTATTGCAAAGATAACAACAGGGTTGGATGGGCAACTTGATAATCATTCAGCAAATGAATACCTATACCTAGCATGGATCATCATGTCGATAAATATTTTTAAAAACTCTACAGTTGGGCTACAATGCCATTGGCGCTATTTTTATAAAATTCACCAGGATGGGTAGTAGATGACCTGGAAATGTCTGTAAGTTGTAAGATAGATTGCCCTAGTACTTGATCAAATTCTGATATATTTCCAAGTATGTTGTCGGATTGACTGAGGTTCTGAAGTTTTAAATCATGATGCTTACAAACTGTGTGTCATTTAGTCCTGCTATTAACTTAAAGAATTCTGATTGCTAAGTGTTACCATGACAATATAGATTGGTTTAAGTACAAAATGCGGAATTGTCAAGTCTTGTTCTGGCTTAGCGTTGTCAAATAAATGAAGTGGTTTGGCATGCTCAGTGCAATAGGTCTTACAAACTCAGGCAAATCACACAACTTTCAATTCAACAAACGCGATGACTCACTATTCTTAAATCTCTCTTTTGAAAACTATCGAGTGTCAAATAGTAACTTTCTCAACACAGTCAAATAAAGTATACATTGGACGGAAAATACGACTATAATCACACTTTTGAAACTCTTTTTCTCTGCTGTGTGTAAGCTAGTATATACCCTATGGCTGTATGGCCATGTTTCTCCTTGAAAGTTGTCCCATTACAGCACGACGTAGGCTGGCCTGCCCGATGGTTGAATTCCGACTAATTAAAAGCTGGGAAAAGTAAGCCTGCAGTCACATTGATTGTCATTGATTGATCAACAAGAGGCTGACATGATTTGTAGTCTTATCAGTATGCAATTGAAAAAACACAGTCTCTTGTTTCTATTGATTTCACCCAGCAAACTACTGTTCCCTTACTCCCTATTAATTTTAATATATATATATATAGAGAGAGAGACACCATTAGAGAGAAAGAAGGCTACGCCAGAGGACAAGTACCATCAATGCAAGATCGTGCAATCACAAGCCTCATTATCCATCTCTGAAGGAAAGAGAACATCAGTTGTTTTGGAAGCTTGCTATTTTTGACATTTTATCACATAAATTTCCCATTAGGTCACTTTCGCTTTATTGTGTTTCAACTCGCCAGTGATTTTTGTTTATTTCATGTTAAATTGTAATGTCATTCTAAATGTAGTTTTCAAATACCAGAGGTACGTGAAGAGAACATCATCATAAATCTATCGAGTGTCTTTATGGTAATGATAGAACACACATTACTACTTTACGATTTCTGCGAAAATGGAAAAATTACTGTGGTTTGTGAAAATGGAGAAGCCATTTCATCTCTGTGTATTCTTAAGTAAAACATGCAATACAATACAATACAATACAATACAATACAACCCTACTACATATTGAAGCGAAAAATAAATATTTTCAAGAAATGAAATTAAAAAAAAAATGTTTCTCTTTTGCAGTCACACAGTAAGGCAATTTGTCATAATGTGGGAGATAGACTTACTTATTTTCCATACACCGGAACTGTTATGAAACTACAATTGGGTAGTCCTTTTCATTGCCAAATCATCCACAAAGTTCAACAAATGTGTATACATGTACAATATAATGGCAGGATTGGTAAAGACCATAATCAGAGGTGATTTAATAAATGACGTGGGTTTTTTTTTTATATACTTTAGGTAAAAATCAGATTGTATCCCTAATCTACACTGGTGTGTACAAGTCAAATTAAATTTCTAGACCAAACTGATTCATCTGTCACAACTTGTGATGGTGATCAAATGATTATGTGCTTTTATAGGCACCGACATGTAGAACACTATTACCTCTATGTCAACTGGTCTGGAGCAGAGCTCAAGATTTGTGCTAATAACACCTGTTAACATCTTGTACGCCCTCAACTAGCAAGAGTGTATAGCACCATGCACATTTTGGTACAGATGGTAAGTAGGTAAAATCTATGTGCATTCTCCACGTGTTTTATGGCGATGCCTCAAAAAATGTTGATAGAATGCATTGCACAGTATGGAAACACTGCATAACACCATGTATATAGAGCCCTTTTCATGTTAGTATTCACTGGCTCTGTTTGATTCAATGTTCTATACTTTAAGATAGCAAGACTGTAATTTCTTGCTATATTTAGTCTACATGAAATAAATCATTTGAATATGCTGCAACTAGATGCTTCAGACACACGGGTGTCAATGTTATGATATCTACATATCGGCATGCTCACTTCATTTATGGAAGAAACTGTAGTCATTCAATCTTGCTACCTTAAAAAAAAAGTTTCGTATTGGTTTCTGTGTGGTTGTATCAAACAGAGCCAGTGAACACTAACATGAATGGGCTGTACATTAGTAATGTTTTACTTTCATTTCATAGAAGCTCCTGTAACTAACCATTCTGTCTTTGCCAGTGGTATATTAACCAATCAATTACAGTTCAATCTTGGCTAGAATTTCCCATTTGTCACTGATATCATATCAAGAGCACAGTCAAAACCATTCCATGTTTTAATATGTACACCTCAGATTTCTTTGAAAAGATCAATCATATGGGATTTCTACCACGTCACCACGGAAAGAACTGTTGATCTTAAATTGCTCATAGTTTAGATACGTGTACTGGAGTATTGAAATAAATTGGAATTTGTATCAAATCTCACATTGCTTTCTGCTTCTACAATTTGTACAAATCTGTTGCTAGGGGATTAGAACTTGTCATTCATTGACCTACAACATCTCTAGAGGGCGCTATTCATATTG
>NC_135550.1:10868407-10960907 GCF_964340395.1 Glandiceps talaboti | reverse complement strand
TTCTTGATGCTTTTTGTGTGACATTCACCGGAAAAGAACATGCATGTAATTCTGTATCATTCATGACTATATAACAGTCATGTTTAGTAATGACCGATATCTTGCTGTGAGAATTAATTCTATTCTCGTAAAAAAATACTCTTTCTTCCCTCAGGTACAAATGACACCCACAAAGCTGGTAATATCTCTTCGCTGTAAATGGAGGTCTCATTTTCAGATAACTACTAAACTAGTGAAGAAAACTACACACAGACTGCGTGTGAGCCTTTCCATCTGAAATCATTAAATTGTAATTTTCATGAAATGTTGCCATTTTGGTTATTCACACAGGGACTGTTAACAATCTCTCTATTATTCTCGTTTCACCCGATTTCTTAAACTCGTGACTCACTACTTTCTGTGGAAAAGTGCCGCTGTATTTACAGATCCATTCAAAAAAAAAAAAAAAAAGTCACGTCGATACACATCATGTAATAGCATATTAAGCAATGCACAAAGTACTCGCATTGTCCAATTACTACACGTTGATATTTTACTATGTACAACTTAGCGAACCGTACATGTGTTGCAACCAATTTGATTTGCGAAAAGGTTATGAAGAGTTAAATCAATGAAGAGATAGTTAGAGAACAAGTCAAAATGAAATGTTTGAACAACCTACAGCTGTTTCTTTCCTTTCGTACAAAACTAATCTACCAATGAAGGATTAGGAAAACGGCTGCAAGAAATATTACTTACAATGTGTGTTTCTAGCTCGGCGCCTAGCTTTGACATTAAATGATCATCTCAGTGACTGTTTCATATGTCAGATGGATATGAATTACCCCTGGTGTCTGCAATATCTCATAAGGTCGGAAGGATGATGTACTTGGGGAGATGTGGAATACTAAAGCCTGACATCTCAAATTATTTCCGAAGGGGAAAAAAAATGAGAAATTACCAGACTGCGTCTGTGTCTGTGTATTAAACACCTACAATAATTGTGTGTTATTTATCAGAGAAAAAAAACTGATATAAAACATCTGCTCTATTCATTTCTTGGTGAAAGGAAGGTGAAAAGAAGGTCCCACGTTTAGCCCATTACTTTTGTTATACACCAGTGTCATTACAACAGCACGCCAAATACCATTTCATACTTTTTTGAATGCTTTCAATCAGGAAAACGTGATTACGTGACTTGAGTCATGTTTTTTTTTTGGCTTCACTCTCTTTCACTTCATTCCATCCATCCACACTATAAAAGAACAGATGCATCAATTTAGTCTCCGACATGTAGAAATGCAACTGATCAAATTTTCTCACTTTGCACACAGAAACATATCGTGCTTAATTCCTTGGTAGTATTCAAAGCGTCATTACAAAAAAAAAAAATAGGTTTAAATGTCGCACAAAGACGTGATTCCAAGTGAATCATTTATATTACGAGTATGACTGCTTCAGTTTTTTCACTGATGATTATATTTCATTTTTAACTTTGTAATAAATTGAGTACGAAGTTACTGAGTTATATAGACTACAGCTGGTCCAACTCTCAGATATACCATTAGTCAAAGACTGTTCATTAAACCTTGTTATAATGATATTCAAAGTCGCAAGGTCAAAGGTCACATTTCTGTTTGTGGAGAGAAAAAAGACATCCACACTCAAACTATTCAACAACAAGTAATTTTAACACAATTTCAAACAGGAATTTATATCTATAAAAAAAAATCCTCAAGTGCAGCTTTATGTTGGTCTTGTTTGACCAAGTATTTGGGTTCTACCTGGTGGTAATTAAATAAATACTGCATACATGTACACCCGAGTCATTATCTTGTAATCAGTTCTCAGAATGTCTTGAATTCTGAAAGAAGTCAGACACTTTTCCACTAACAAGCACAGATGGGAACATGCTCCTGTGTACAGATGAATGGTTGCCATGGCAACCCACTCTTTTCCGTTGTACCGCAAACCACTGTAAATCCTCAATATAATATCCTGATGAAATGACAACTTTAATATCCCCCCACCCCCTCCTTTTTCGGTGCAGACTAATGTTTTAAAAAATATCCTGTGTCTAGTCACCATAATTTGGTTAATTCCAAGTTAAAAATCCTTGCAATCATTATACTTGGGAATTTCAAAGAATAATTTGGACGAATCTGAAAAAAAAATATCCCTCAAGTACAACAAATGTTTCGTTGCAAACTCTTCAATCTTGAGACTGATTTGTGAAGTAAAAACAAATGTGAATAGGATAATTTACAGCTTTGTTGTGGTTTTCTCCCGGGTTGTCACAAAAAAAAATTCCTCTATGTAGTAATAGTATGAACTGGAGATCATCGTAGACCAAGGTGTCCATAAGGGACTATCAAACTGTTGTTGTTATGGTGCAGAGAGGCTGTGTAGCAATCAGGTTGTGTAATATAACTTGTCCACTAATGGGTAAAACATTGAGGTGTACCAAGCCTTGTTTTTTTTTCCCTTATATCTTCCAGTTTTGATGTTGCATCTGTAAATTACTTTTTCTTGGGAATCCACACAGGGTCTGGTGATTCAGCTGCCTCTTTTAGTCTGTTCAATAGCTGTTGTGATCGAAATTTGGACTCATCCATTCTCGATGGCAAATTTTCCGGCAGTTTCTGTAAAATATCAAGAAAGGAGGTGGTTCATTTGGACTGAATCTTGCGTAAAACATCTTTCATGATTCTATGGATTTTGTGTAGAAGATTGCAGAGGGAAAACTTTTATCTAGAACATGAAAAGTTCAATTTATTACATTTTTTCATACTTTCTAAATTCTAATTCGATATGTTTCACTTTTAGGCATCAAGTTTTGCCTGTGTGCATGTAATAGTGTGTGTGTGTGTGTGTGTGTGTGTGTGTGTGTGTGTGTGAACAAGTTAGAGTGAGAAACCACTGGATCGACTGATTTCAAATTTGGTAGGGACATTGCTTATGGTGTGTGTAGATGAAAAATTGTTCAAAAATCTGATGAGTGGTTTTCAAAAGTTTGAGTGATTTTCTGTCAAAATAAAAAGTGGAAGTCTGGTTAGGTAATGTTACATAATAACTTGGCTAAAGTTCTTGGGATGTTCCATTATCCTGTAGGGGTGTTTCCATGTTTGAGGTATGTTTCTCTTATTGTATATGTTTATGTCAGACATTGGATTTCAGTTGTGCAATTGCCATTAGCAGTATTTTTTCACTCAGGTGGTAAAATTTGAACCAGACAGATTTTGATTATGATAGCAAGTAACAAAACTAAAGGAATTTGGGTACATGCATTATACTGCTGACTAAAATATTGTGTTTACAACTAAGCCTGTCTCTCTCTCTCTCTTATCACACTGCCTAAAGAAAAGCGATTTCAAAGTTTACATGTAATGATTTCCTGAAAATACACAAGAAAAGGTGAAAAAAACTTTCCATTTCATCCTAAAGGCATGTATTCTGCATGTATCTGTCGTATCGACCAGTACAGTGGTACATGTAGGTTTCAGTGCATGTAAAGATCTTTTAACATTAAGTTATCACTAGTGTTCCATGCAAACAAGTGATGATGGAACCTAGCAACGAATGCATACATCTACAGATAACTTCCTGGTTTACGTCCTGATTGGAGATCTGTTCCCATTACTTCACTACATTGTATATCAAAGGAAACGCTGACAGTTTTCCTACATCTACACCTTTCACTAACATTTACAATAATTTATACTAGACGGCACTTTGAGTAAAAAGTATTTCCTTTCAGGCATCGGTGTCGAGCTTTTAACATCTTTATTTTAAGTAACTGTAAATCATTCCCTTATTACAGTGAAACCATCGTGACTGTACTCCATCACAATATGTAGTTAAAATAGTCAATGCAAGTTCACGAACTCATTCATCCTATCATGGATAATGCATATTTCTAACACATCTCTTGCCGTTTTATGTGTAAACTTTTCTTGAAAATACACAACAGGGAAATTGGCTTTTTGTGTATGAATGCTTAGTTTTGAAAGATACTAGTCACTTGGGTTTAGTAAGCTGTCAATTCAATTATTTGATATAGCATGCAAACATGTAGTGATAGATAGATACTGCATGAAGTATTCATCTTGTATACGCTAAATGGAGATATATGATGGTGTGGTGACATGTTTGTATCACATATATGCAAGGGATTCATAATTATATACAGGTTAAAGTGTGGTTATCCTGGAGACAGGAAATAACAAACCTTTTAAAGGAAACATTTCCACTGCGTATTATCAACTTATCAACTTTGTCCCTCGTAAAAATATTGACAGTTTTAAGACCAAAATAAAACATGTCGACTTTTAAATGAGGGAATCCCGAGATTCACATTATTACTATTATTATTTCTGCATGCATTTTAGAATCTCCGTGTAACACTTTAAAGTTATTCAAACTCTTGTTGAAACCACGCAATAGTACAATAGATACAGTAGCTTTCACACAAATGAAACGGTAATTTCTCTCTACGATTTCTCCTTCATTGTATCGTTAATAAACAAACACACAAAACCTTTAACACAAAATTGAAGGGACCAACAAGTACATTGTATATAATAATCTGTTGTGTCACCATGAACAACCAAAATACCATGATATAAATACATAACTGTAAATAAGGTTTGAGCATAGATCCTAGGGTCTATGGTTACAGTAACCTGGACACATACACCATTTCATGACACTATCTATCTCATTTACAGGCCACCAAGCTAATAACCTAGTTTTTTCAGTCAGATTTTGACTAACATGCCCTCCACAGATGCTTTATAGACTTATGCTAAAATTTTTGCATTCAAACCTAAAATTAAATCATGAATTCACACATCAATGTTTCAACAGGGCAAAATGGTTTTACTCTTGAATGCACCGAGTACGTACAATAACGAGTATGAAATCTATGTGAAAAATGTAATTCCTAGAACAGAATTGCGTGGTGATTTTGGAAAGAGAGATATCTGATGGCGCATTGCTGAGAAAAAATAACCTGACAACTAATCGAAAATCTACCAAATATAATGATGGATTCACACCTTTGGATCTGAATGTAAATCTAAAAAAAATATTGAGTCAATACCTGACCTGACCTGGCCTGGCCTGGCCTGGCCTGTACCTGTGTTTTGTACCAACCGATGATTCAACCCCCACTTGGCTATGTCCAAGTCTACCAATGCAGAATCATTAATATTCACGCCATGACATCATCTGACACAGCCGGTAGATTTAAAACCCAGTAAGAATTTGCTCCCGTTTTTGGGCCAACACTTCATTAAGGTAAAATCTACCAGTCTAAGTGTGTAAGTCTGTGATGGGGCCATTAGTTGAATCTACCAACATTAATGATCTAGGTTACTAAGCTAAAGGTAAGAGAGGTTTAACTTGAAAAAAATTTGTGATGTTGATAAAAATGATTGCGGGTTTTACCCAATGTAAAACTATTGTCCCATATTAAGCTGATGCCAATCTACATACAGATGAAGAAACAGGCAGACAGACAGACAAACAGGCAGGCAGGCAGACAGACAGACAGACAGACAGACGGATGGACGGACAGACAGACAGACAGACAAACAAAGCTAGTACTTTACCTTTCCTTAAGGAAGGTAACACTAACAAGAAAATGTGTAACCCAAAAGTATCAATGTTTTTCCCCTTAATTTAACAATAAAGCAACTTCTCTAACACACAAAAACCATGTTTGCGGCAAACACTTTGAATCTGTGAAGTGGTTTTCAGGGAGATAACGCAATGTATATGTATATTTCATTCCCTGTAGTCTGCATCAAAATTTCATGTTGCCATTATCTGCAATTTGTATACTTTATCATTTATTCCACATGCGGGAAATAAAAGGACTTTCCCTTATCATCAAAAGCAAATCCCAGAAGATGTGTTAGCAATACATCTAATGACTTTTCATCAGTGCTTTCCTATTTTGTGTGTTGTAACAATTTCAACAGTCGAAGATAAAATCGCGTAAAAATTAAAGATCGCAAATCATCAAGTTGTACCCAATGGGAGGAGATAGCTACCTACGGATCATAAAAGATGGTGTGCTGATGTCTGTCACCACTGTGGTAATCAAATTGATAGATGTGTTGACGATCAATCACATTGATTTATCACGCTATATAAATAAACATCTGGTTGGTTAGCTACCATTCTACACATTGATAAAAAAATTTCACGAGGACAGGGTCAAAATCTCAGCGGGTTTGCTCAGTAACACAATATCTATCTGTCTAATCATTCTGTGAAACAAAAATAATAGATTAAACTGTCATCATTTATGTTAGCATCACTCAGTACACATTGTGACATAAGATTAGATCAACTTATTTCATGATCATAATGAACAGCGTCATCCCTCATAGAGTGAACAAGACCGATTAGTTTGCAGTGAAAAGCTCTCTGATTCTATTATCAAATTATGTTGTGTGTATTGGTTGAAATTCTAGTACTCATCAGACATAAATTTATAAGTTATCTAATTTTTTTATATATTAAAGGAATATTGGTATGAGAAAAGGTGTCACTTTTGTTATCAATGACTCATTTTATTCATTTTACTTTAAATCATGTGATAACAACAACAAATCCAATTGAACCTTTTTTCCAATTATTTGCACAAAAGGCTGTGACCTAAAAGGGCTGCGCATCTGTTGTGTTGCAAAATGGGAATCATCTTTGACCTAACATTGGCTCTACCTGGCTATACATCAGTATATTACTGCATGGCTGGCACCCACTGCAACCATAATCTGCCAGATTTTAGTTGTCAGAATGATATCTAAAGGGGTTACAAACATTGTACTTGGGCCATTGTAATGAAATGATTTTTAGAAGTGACAGCAAAGAATAGAACTTTGGGGTTTTGTAAAACATAAATGTAGTAAGTTTTGTTGACAGCTTTTTATGGTTACAGTTTAGACTTATAATGGCTGACAAGTACAACAAGTAGTGTCACTAGAAAACCACACCATTCTACCTAGACTGGCACCACTGTGACTAATCCCTGGAAAAAATTTTTGTCTCATAATCTTCAAATTTGAATTTGCTATTCGTTTCAAATTTTGTGGAGGAAAATGTGGTCAACTTTTTTGTTTTCACTACATGTACACTGTAGTTGTCTCCCAAGGGTCTTGTGTTCACCACTCTGTTCGCAATCACTCACTCAGGTCGCTATTACACATGAAAGAACACTATTGTGGTTTTGTTTTTTTAAATTCTTCAACTATTAAAAGAGTGAAAAATGCCAAGAGACTTGAGCATGTCTACATGTATACATTCTACCCTGAATCCATGTAATACTGCAGATTCGGGTGATATACATGTAGGCTTTATTACTAATATCAACATGATTTGAGGAACTAACGGTACATTGGTGAAACAATACTAGCTCATGAAAAGAAGACAGGTGATAGTGTGTTGCAGTACAATGTGCACTCTAAGCCAATTTGATATGCCCACTGACACACACACACACACACACACATACACACACACACACACACACACACACACACACACACACACACACACACACACAGTTTCTAGAGATGCACAAAAATTTGGTGTTCCCCTATCTCTTACATTGATTGCACTATGTGGTGGCTCACAAAGTCTAGTTCCTGACAACCGTGTTATGATTTTACACTCCGCCATCTTCACATATTACAGTACTATGTGAAGATAACGTAGTGTAAAATCATAACACAGTCGTCAGGAACTAGACTTTGACTCACAAGAAATGACAGTTTTTATCACAGCAACCGCAACAACAAAACATGGCTATCTGCAGAAGGCACATTAGTGTGTTGTCACGGTCATTATTTCTATAAAATATCAGTATATGAGGAAAGTTTTGACATATTTCTCCATAACCTCACATGAAATGACCTGATGTCATATTTCCTATGATGGATTTCCCTAATTAAAGAATATATGTAACTCGTAACTGTCTTTCCCTTTGTCCTCTTTAAATTAAACTGGTGATGTAAATGTGCCTTTCTAACATCACATCTCACAATATGCAGTATCCTTGCAAATATAACATTGGATACATATGAAATGATACAGTAGTGTAAATTGTAATGGCCAATCATACATAATTTTAAACAAACTTAATATGACTGACAATTCAATTATAACATTTCTACTCTAACTATGGTTGTTCATTTAAAATCCTATTTTCAAATGAACCAAGACTTTCAGATAACTAGAATTTTACATATATGTATTCTATTTTGATAGGTGAATATACTTTTTTTTCTATGGTTGTAGTACATGTGTATTTGTTTTGGCACAAATAGACTTCTAATTTCTATTAAAATATGTGTTGTTCAAATTAACTTTCTGATTTTTGGCCCCCAGCCTGGCAAATCATGAGGAAACTCTTTATCAAGTACTTTTCACAGTGACGATATGTGTTTGCTATTTTCAGCTGCAGTCTAATACCAATCGACAGTGTCACTAGACAATGTCATTTAGATATGCCATCAACAGACGTTTTACTATAGCTGCAGCATGAACGCTGGGGGCGCTATAATAGTAACCTTCACGACATTTGATCATGTTGACTGATATTTTCTGCCGAAATTCCGACTACTTTTGAATTAGTTCGGGAATAAACATTCGAGGAAGGTTGTACATTAATCATACATGAACATCGTCCTCACTATCTGTTACATGAGCCAAGTCAAACATTGTGCCATCGATAGTTCGGAGCTCCAAACTCCAGATCCAGGTCGCACTGGCATTTTATAACAACACACACGCTCTGATGTACACAGTATGTTACGTAACATTACGGCTTTACGAAATAAAAATACATTACATCGGATTGTACATCACCTTTATGAGTTCATCGTCGTTAGGACTGACAACTTGCATAAGTATATAGCCGCCAAGCACTATACCCCCCATCACAGCAATCTGTCCAATCCTGCGGGCTGCCATACTTATGTGCACGGGCTTTACGAACGTGAGAACGATTCTGGTAGAAACCTGCCACCAACGTTTAAGAGTACTATTCTTTCTGCTGTTGTTTATACAAATTTGCTCACGAAGCAGAAGAAATCCATTTGTTGGTTGGACACTTGTAGAGGTGCTTGGCACCTGTTTCTCCATTCCCTTTACAGACATTTTTTTTGTATTTTTATTGTTTGTTTGTCGCTATTATTTTTGGGTATATGTATAGTCTTTCTGTCCTGTTGTAGTCTATTGTACATGCTACTTTAATGTTTATTGTGTAATTTTGACAACAACAACAACAACAACAACAACAACAACAACAACAACAACAAATAAATCATTACATGAGTTCATGAACAAGCAGAGAATCTTTGCTGTCAATTTTCAATGATGGGCCAAAAAAAATATAGCTATTTTCGTTTGTCAATGAGAAAATAATGTTATACGAGGGTATATACAGTTTGCACAGGCCAGGGCATATATTTCTGATGACAGAAAAAGAGGTTAGTGGTTTACAGCCTGTAGATATGTGCTCAATAGCTAGGGTACATCATGGGGATTATAAGGTGGCCTTTTACAACAGTTTGCCAAATAGTATGAACACTTTGCTGGGTATACATATTGTTTATGAGGGAAGCAACATTAAGTACTATTGGATCATTATCAAAGCTGACCAGTCAAACCCCCCCCCTCCCCCACGGAATGACACAATAGCAACACACACACACACACACGCACACACACACACACACACACAGAGTCAGGTACTAAGATAAACTGGCTGTTAGTCATCGAAATATTGTACACCATGAAAACAGCACTGTGCATGTAATTGGATTAAAGGTGTGAAAAGAACTCATGCTGCACAAACCATATTTGCATAACTCTGACTTCATGAACATCTCACGGTTGAAAACAATCTATCTACTATAATAGCATCAATTACAAAAAATTACTTTATTTACATTTTTCAGTTGAATTCTATTACACATAATAGCATACCACCACAAAATACACTCTACATGTATTTACCAGCAAGTTTTTTTTTCCTACCACCTTCAAAGTCCAGTGGATATGCAATAAATGTAACTTAACCCATAACAGTTATAATCTACTGTCCAATATCTAAAGACTCATAAAATAAAACTTATAAATTAATGTCTTCACTTTTTTACTTGTCTGTGATACCCCACGCTTTGTAGTCATTCTGCCTTGTGTCTTTGATTCCTCCCCACTCTGCAGACTTGTAGAATGCTGTAACAAAACACAGAGGCAAATATTATTAATTTATGAACCTTATGCAATTTCATACATGTACATTTTACACATGGAATTTCCCAATCTTTGTAAATTTTGGTCACAGACAATGAGACAAACTTGTCATGCCCTGGCTTTAAGCTTACACCAAATTATTTCACTCAAGCATGTTGTCTACAGCGGTAACCATCCATTATAGTCAGTTTTGCTGACTTGCAGACAGAGAAAGACAAATAATACTTTGCTCATTTTTCACTGGCGACAATCAGATATACTTTGGTTGAATCCAACCTATACTACACTAAGTATCAACTTTATACAAATACACCACTGAGTTTGTTAGAACATTCACAACTTTTCATCCATAACACAGGCCAGCTAGCATGGCTATGAAATGAATGTCTTCAGTTTTCAAACTCATCAACTGATTAATTCTTTCACAAATTAACAGTTCCTAAATAGTTAGGCTTGGCATTTCCCTGACAAACTATTCAACATTCATCTAATAATACGTATGGTATAAAAAAAAAGAAAAAAAAGAATGGCACCAATATTTCACAGTTGTCTGATTTTAGTTGACACCAACATATCTTTCAAATGCGTAAATGATGCTACAACAATCTGGTGGTGTAAACAACAACAATCTATCACACAGTTTGCCCCCCCCCCTCCCCCCCCCCCCGACCACAGAACTCTTTGTTCATTCACACATACCTTCTAATACCATTGGATGCTTTGTATGCATCTTTTGTCTGTAATCTGAAATAACAAGATATGTACCAGTGATTATACTTGCATTGCTATGTATGTCGACTATTGATATTAACACTGTAGAACTAAGTACATGTGCTTGAAATCACAGCAATGCAGTTATACAGTCATGTAGTATTATGTAATGTGCTTTTTCAGGTATTAAATGTTATAAAAACTGTACTACATGACAGAGGAGTACCGGTAAAGCAGTTGGGGTATTTTCGCTCATGCAGCTTGTGGTGTGTGCTACTGCACTGTCACTCACTCACTCACTCACTCACTTCATTCATGAAGTACGGACATCAAGAACACCTGAAATTCTCTTGCCTGTACACTGTATACTATCCAAAGTTGTGAGTATACCACACTGGTTCTCAGGCATCATGGGGGGTTGTAGTATAGTATCGGTACAGGTACACAGTAACAATGACATTATGTTGGGATGACACTCTACATCATAATTTGAATTTATGCAGCACATTATGCTAGAAACAGAACCAATTATACTTACTGTAAGTCAATGACATATCAATTTTTAACCGCTCTAGGTCTCACCCAATCTGATTAAAATCCGATGTGGTGAAAGTGGCTAGAGGTTGTGATTCACTACGAACAAAACAAACGTCACAACACGATGAATAGAGGTGAATAAGGACATCTAGCCGCTTTCACCACATCGGATTTTAATCAGATTGGGTCTCACCTTGGTTTGTGTTCATTTTGTGGAACACATAATAAGCCCCAAAGAAAACGACTGCCTCGGCTGCTAGAACGACTCGGATCCCACGTCTAAATTTATGAGGATCTATATTAATCACCATGGCAACTGCAGGAAATTTGTCACCTATAAGATGAAAACAGACATGATCGAAAATGATCAAAATGTTCAAACTTTGCAAAGAACTAGACTACAATATGTATATGTATGTGGTATATATAAATTATTGTCATTCCCCCCAGCAGAAAAGTAATGTGTATTGTATTTTTGTCTTGTATTGTATTGTATTGTATTGTGTTTACTATACCATGCTTTCCACAGCATGTTGTTAAGTAATAAAGTTAATTAATTCAATTATCAAGATTTGTAGGAAATTACATAAAATAAACACTAATATACATCCTAAATTTTGATTATTATAAATGCGAAATTTCATTTAGCGGAATGTTCCAGCCCCTATTCCAAAGGACTGTGTGTATTCACACCACAGTACGCAAATTAGTATAAAAACTTTTAAAATTAAAAAGCACATTATCCATGCCACCACATGTCCCTACACAGGGTCATCAACAATAAATACAGCTGTTGTGTTATCAAAAAGTAATTTGTTTTTGTACAACAGGTGAGAAATATTAATGTACATTTATATTTGGAAAGGTTGCCTTATTTTGTACTTCTCCTACCTCTTCAGTGTGAACATCACTCGTGCAGTAGGACGTGCTGCAGCAAAGCTTTATGCTAGCTGCAGTAACAATATCACATCTATTTGTTATACTGCCCTCATACGTTGGGTAACAGAAAGGCGAGGTCGCTCTCTTTTCACATATCCAAGATACGCGTCTATTGATTGGTTCATTGCAAAGACTTCTCCCCCGCTTTCACCAATCACTATTGTCGTTCTTCGGACATGTATGCATGTATACGCTATGGCTGCCACTTCATCGCTGAAATCCACGTTGCAAACGAACGACGATGGTTATTTTCGAGGAAAGTACAGTAATTCTACAGCCATGAATCAAGTGAAAGATAAATTATATCAGGCAAGAAGTAGTAATGGCGGCAACAGAGTCGATAAGGTTACTGTTGACATGATAGATGCCCCCGACAGCTCAATGGATATTATCCCGACGACAGGTAAGGCTTTGACATTTTCAGTCGATGTACGAATAATCATGTCGACCGGAAGAGGATGTGGCAGCTGTTCGCAAGATTCTGTCGTAAACGTTGACCTAAACGATGTATATGTCTTATTTCACCGCTTCATTTCACCGGACAATAAAGAAAGCAGTTCTTAACATGCGTTTGTATCTTGTTTGGTTTCTGAAATCTGTTTCGTGATATGATGATCATTACATGTAGATGACAATTTGATTTTGTTCATTGATTTAAACTCTCACTTGGTTTCCATTGTAACATTTGAGACAGACTGATTAGATTATAATAATCTACATATGTCACACAGTCTATACGTATGATACCAGTAAGTTAGAAACGATCATGGGGTAAATCCTGTATTCATGGTTCTGCCCTATTATATCCATGAGGTACTGTACTTGTATGGAGAAAAGTGGTATATTTGGGGGTGGGGGTTTAGTTGTGAGGTTTAAATTTATTTGTTTACTTTTAAGAAATAATCTTTTTCAAAGCAGCAATTGAAAGTCCCATTATCATATACACGATCTTTTATGCATGTATGTATGTATGTATGTATGTATGTATGTATGTATGTATGTATGTATGTATGTATGTATGTATGTATGTATGTGTGTGTGTGTGCGTATGTATGTATGTATGTATGTGTGTGTGTGTGTATGTATGTATGTATGTATGTATGTGTGTATGTATGTATGTATGTATGTATGTATGTATTTCCTGCTAGATGCAGTGTGAACCCAATAATACTGTACCTGTACATAATATTTTAATGTATTTCGGAAATAAACATAATTTGGTATGTATGTATCATACAGTACATTGTATGTATGTATCATGTATGTGTGTATGTATGTATGTATGTATGTATGTATGTATGTATGTATGTATGTATGTATGTATGTATGTATGTATGCATGTATGTATGTACAGTATGTATGTATGTATGTATCACATGTGTGTGTGTGTGTGTGTGTGTGTGTGTGCGTGTATTAGCTGAACTGCCCGAGCAAAACTTTCTGAGAAAAAAGTGTTGTCTCCATTCTTATTTTTGATGACTATTAAACTTGTATTTTTATATCATTTTTATATAGATACAAGGCAGTGGACAGAGACCAATTACATCAATGCAAATGTAGAATTTACTGGAACTATTCATCCATTCTCTAAAACCTATTCATCATCCCTCGGAAGATTAAGACATGAGTTGAAAGTTGCATTACAAGATGGCCAGGTAAGTCACACACCACTGATGTGTTGAATGAGTAGGACATGGAAATCGAGTCAGTGAGTGAGTTAACGTTGATAAGTGTAATAGTGAACATATATTGCCTGGCCATGAGGGCCATAGCACCCATTTATTACACCCGAGGGACTGTGAGTTACCAGAATCACATGCTATTTCCCGAGGCCAAAGGCCAAGGGAAATAGCATGTGATTCTGGTATCTCACAGTCACAAGGGGGTAATGAACGGGTGCTATAGCCCGAATATAGGCCAGGCAATATGTGTTTTATAATATACCTCATGCTGTGAACTCGCGATGGCAGACGACATCGTCAGAAGCTGTCATTTTGACCTGCTGTGAACGTGCGGTGGTCACGTGACCATGTAAAAGTTGAATGAACTATTTCCCTAGGGAAATAGTCATTCTATTTTCCTATCACGTGACTGATTCTAGCGAATCATGGCACAGCATTATCACTAGGTATATTCATAAACAGTAATATTGACACCCACACTAACACAGATTTTTCAGAGGAACTGTTTTGTGTGTCGGTGGAATACAAGTAGCTCATCTGTCTCGCACAAGAAAAAAAAAGGTATATGCCTTATATACTGTAAAGTATAAGCCTTTCTCTCTTGATTTAACAAAAAAAAAATATTTTATACGACATAGCAGTCTTTAGAACATCTTAGAATTACAGGGATTGGGACAGTGTAGGGTAGACTAAGGCACTCTTGTAATGCTGTGGTGTATAAATTTCTCCATCTTGTTTTTGCCAAAGGCTGTGACCTTACACCACTATTATCAAACAGGTGTGAAAATTCACCAGGTTTGTTGAATTCTGATTCTGAGATGTGGTACCAATAATAGGAATAATGCATTTATTTATTAAGAGAAGACAATTAATTGTCAGTTTTATCAATATATGAAAATTTGGAATGTTTGCCTTGAAGTGTTTATGTTCTGCATTTTATGTAAACTAACCACTGTTTTTTCTTTTCTTCTGACAGGCAAGAAAAGTTTTATTTTTGATGGTAGCTGATCTTATCATTTCCCTTCTACTCCTGACATGGTGCCAATCTACAGACAGTATGGGTACGTAATTCCTCTCCTTACATTGTATGTGGTGTCCTGGTATTCTGTATATCACTATTCATTTACTGGATATAATTAGATGTTATTCCCAATATTTTTATTCATTCAGCCAAGGAAAATGTGAGTGACCTAAGGGGTCTTTTTCACTACTCGTCTAGCAACTTGTAGTGACAAAACCCTTAGGTCACACACAATTTCCAGCTGAATGAAGAAAAATATTGGAGAATAATGTAATTATACCACTGCCAGTAATATCAAAGAAAAATCAGGGAAAGTTATGGCACTTTTGAATGTTGTGACTCATATTTCATCCAGTGATGTAGACACACGGTATCATGACATAGATGTGCGTTGTCATGACCTAGAATGACCAGAGTACATATTCCATACGTTTTGTTCAACTTGGCTCATGCATGGCATAATCCTCATAAACCATCAGAGAGAATTATGCAATATATGGATCTAATTTTTACTGATCAATATACAAAGATATACATAAAAGTGTATACAAACATATTTATTTAAATTTTGAAGTGAAAAGTGACATCACCAAAATAGTAGACATAGACTCAAGATGAGAATGAAATATTCCAGCAACATCAATTAGTTGATATTAACACTTACAGTAAGATCAACAGGCTAGATTGTGTCAGAGATCATGGATTATATAACATACAAATAAGTTTGCTCAACCTTTACAAATGTATGTCAGTAGTTACCTCCATTTTCTGCTTCCATTTTCTGCTTCCACTCATGATTCTTTTTCAGATGACAATCAAAATGTTATACAGTTGTTACATGATGTCCCAGACCTTCATTAATAGAAGATTGTGAAAAATGTACCAGCTGCAACATGAATGAATATTTTGAATGTTGTCAACAGACTATGGTGACAAAGACCAGGTCTGGTTAATTAAGAGATACTGTTGTATGAAAAAAAGTCACTCACACAATATGACATATTGTCTGTTACAGTGTTGACGGCGTATACGTACCTGATGTTGTTTGATATAATGTCACTAGGAACCTGCCTTATTACAATATGGGTGAAAAAACAGAGACCTACTCCCTCATTTTCATTTGGGTAGGTATTGTACATTTCACTTGTCTTGTGATGAATATATCCATAACAATATGCCAACTCCATACCCTCGTACTAACAAAGTGTATTATAAACATCCCTAACCCTTTCTGACTTTCTGTATTGTGAAAATGTGTATAGATGTACTTGTATCTTTAGGAAGGATTGTTGTAATATAACTAAATATGTCTATGCTAATATATTGGTTTATATCTGGCACCCATCTGATTGAAGCACATGGCAAACTTGATTTGACTGTCATTAGATTCCAAAGATTGCATGCACAAGTACCCATACGTCAGAATTTGTAGTTTAGATATTCACAGACTAAATAATACATTGTCAGTTTCCTTTAACAAATACAGAAAGTAAATAGTGTATAAATTGCAGTGTATTCACTGAATATGTATGTTCCATATGTTCCATTTCCCAGTGTGACTCATTGTATGTCTGGGTGAATGTCCCTGTTTATGTATATGTATATTAAATTGTGTGTGTGTGTGTGTGTGTGTGTGTGTGTGTGTGTGTGTGTGTGTGTGTGTGTGTGTGTGTGTGTGTGTGTGTGGTATAATTGTGTGTGTGCATGCGTGCGACTGCATCACAGTACCTATACATATATTTGTACATATGTACTTTGTGTGTGTGTATGTATGTATGTATGTATGTATGTATGTGTGTGTATGTATATATGTATGTATGTATGTGTGTATGTATGTATGTATGTATGTATGTGTGTGTGTGTGTGTATGTATGTATGTATGTATGTATGTATGTATGTATGTATGTATGTATGAAATAATACTAATGCTTTTCTCTGATCATTGTATTTTGCAGACATGCAAGGTTTGAAGTACTTGCAGTGTTTTCAAGTACAGTTCTAGCACAGTTTGCAGCATTCTTTATTATCAAAGAAAGGTAGGCAAAGTGAAAGGAGTTGTTGGAAAGGGAACTTAGAGGAAAGCTTGTCTGTCACACGTCTGTATCAACAAATCTGTTCTCCACTATTTATTTGAATTACAGGATTCAATTTATGTACAGCTGTGCTCATGTGTAAATATTGTACACACAAATTTAGCACTGAAATTATATTTAGGATATGTTAATATTCTGCAAAAGAGAAGTGTGAGATTGGCTATTCAAGAATTTATGTATGAGTGGTGTAATTCATTTGTAATCAGTATTTGTTGTCTCACTAAGTTATGGTAAGCAACCAAATTATTATGACCGAGTATTTTGTATGAATAGAAAAAACCTGAGAATTGGGTATTTAGTTTGGATTTTTAATTTACAAAACAATTTTATTATGGCTTCCTACTTGAAAATATCAATGTGAGACAACATATTCCAAGTCTGTGTTTGTAACTCAATAAATTGCAAAAGGTTGATGAGTGCGTAAAATATTTGTTATTGTATGTACGATAACAAACTTTTTTTTACACATTTATCAGTCTTTTTGTACTTTAAGTTTGTTAAAATATCAGGTGACAAAATAGTGACATCGGTAGTTGTCATACATTTGAGATAATGAGTACAATATTGAAACTAATAAAACTGCCACAAAGAATGTAAAGTGATTTCAAACACTCCATGTGAAGTCTTATATTTGTGTATGTTGTTTTGCAGTACAGAGAGGCTAATACAACAACCAGATGTACACACTGGAAGATTACTACTAGGGGGCATTGTTGGTTTTGTCTTTCATCTTATTGTTACTTACGCTGTTCACAATAGAGCATTTGAACATGTTATATTAGCAGCCAGTTCAAGCTGGCTACAAGAACACTTTGCAGATATGAGTAGAAGGTATGTGTTTCTCTGAATTAAATAAAAACAATTTGTGTATGCATTGTTAGCTGTGACTAAGCTTGTTCACTAACAGAGCACTTCTTTCATGATGGTAGTTCTTCAAGTGTGTGTGTGTGTGGGGGGGGGGGGGGCTTAGAGGAGAAGCAATGGCTATGTGGTTTAGCAAATACCACAAACTTCTCCGATATATTTAGAGTATTGTGGAAGAATGGAGATAAGTGCTTGGATGTGGGGCTAAAAGGGAAAGAAACGTAAAGAAGATGGTTTGTTTGTTTTTAACTCTTTTTTTTTCAATCGACCAACTGACCAATAGTTGCTATAAAACAATAATGAGAAACAAGAACAGATAAGGTCACCCTAACAGTTATCAGCCAAGGTGGTATAGAAATGTTTGTCATCTCGAAAATTGATGGTATATTTTAGTACCCAGCAAATGATTGCCATATTGCTACTACTTCACTATTAGTATCAAGGTAGATGGTGATGTTAGTTAAGAATTAATGATCAGTTTTCTAGTTTTCTCCATATATCTTAATTTGTATTATCGGTGACGAGAGTACTTTGTTCACATATTTCCTTATAGTGTGCAGATTTGAAATATATTTAATTGGGATTTCACAAGATAGCAATACTTGGTTACATGTGGTAGCATATTACCTCATGCTAGAGGTTCAAAATAGAACAAGAAGGTCTATAGTAACATGTGTGTAGTACGTGAAGTGGAAGTCATGTTGTCAAACAAGGAATTCAATGATTTTTATTTTCATGTTGTGCCTAGAGAGTAATATTCTACTTCAGGTAACGAGAATTTAGATAGAAATATGTTGTCATGGTTACTTTGCAAGATAGCGATTCTAATAGGATGTGTTATGGTTAAATTTACAGTATGTGCAGTGTCCTACCAGGACTTGATAAGTTATTATTACCAAGAGTTAACCCATTTGCACTAATAGGATTTGCTGGTGGACTAGCTGTCTTTGCAACTCAGTTACTCATAGAACTTAAGTAAGTATCTGGAAATAGTTCCAACACTTTGTTTTAGCGTATATAAGTTACGCTACATATCTACTATGGTGTGTATGCGTATGTATGTATAGAATATTATATAATATATCTTATGTAAGTCATATGTTCCAAAGACAAACCAGTGAATTTATGCACAAAGGAATATTCATAATTTAGAATGTAGGTACGTGATGTTTGTATAAACTTGGTGATGTTCCTCTTTCAACAATGACTGACTGGTCTTTGACCTTTGACACAAGTGACATTGTCTCTTCAGCTTATGTACTAGCTGTCTGTATGACATGGTGTGTTAGGGCGCCCTCACCCTTCATCCTAACCTTCTCAGGAAGGAGGTCAGAGCAACATGACATTATCTTAAAAGTCTATTGCTTTGTTGCATCTGACAGGTCCTTACATTTAACACAACTTAAGCGTAGTCTTTGGTCAGATTCTGTTTGAAATCTTACATGGATTGTATCATACATTCAGTAGTCATGAACACTTTTAGATGAAAAATTATGTCATATACTGACTGACTGACTTGTTCACTTACAGCAATTATTTTATAGCTGATACGTTAGCAGCCATTAGTGTTGCTATCATGATCTGTGGGACAATGTTTCCAATGAGTGTTTATACTGGTAAAATGCTACTGCAGACCACACCCTCACATATCATAGGACAACTGGATAAGTGTCTCAGGGAGGTAGGTATTATACAAAACTGTGGTTCCTCTTTTCTTCTGTAACATGTCTTCAAATGAAAATTCATCCGTTTTGGTTATCCAATGCATGACATTAAGCTTTTGTTCCAAACACAAACTTGAAAATTGTTACCAGAAATTTTCAAATTCATACTTCAGTCTTTTCACAACAGATTGATCCATTATTCAGAGCAGGTGCATGGAAGTTTGTATATCGCAGTGTTCGGTCTCTGTTCAATGATGGTTGGTATGTCAAGATGTAAATGGCTTCCTTCAGGCCCCTATTCATGATGCTTTGTTTCTGTGTCAATGATGTTCACTCTGTCATTGTTCAAAGAATGTCCTGGTGATTCTAAGTGTTTATGATTTGGAGACTTCATCAGAAGTTTATAATGCTTCATGTGAAACACTGTAATATGTCATTGTTGTAAATGATGTTTATCCTAAATCAGACCAGACTATAAATGCATGTTTTTCACTAAATTTGGTAGTAGAGACCAAATTGGAAAAGTAGGGAACCAACCTTCTGTGAAACAACTGTTGTGCAAAAATAACCAACCATTGCTAAAATGTGTAGTTATAGGGATAATTAAAAGGGATAGTTTTATGTTGAAATAGACTGCATGTGTGGTAGTCTGATAGTAACATATAACATATAAACCCATACTCTCAAGTCATTACTCTCCTTTGAAAAAGGTATCTTTCAATTAAAAATTTTAAAAGTAATGCTTATCAAAAACACTATAAAAAAGAAGTGCATTTTTTGAGCAAACACTCAGAAAAGAGAGCTCTCTTTTATACTAGTTTTTGTACAAGACTGTGTGTTTGTATGGTGTGATAATAACCCAGTAGATAAGAGATAAGGGCGGCCCTTTTTATTTTTCTGTTTCTCATCTCCCGACCGACCCTAATTTGCAGCTCCGACATCAGAAAAAAAAAAGTTTTTTTATTTCCGACCGACCCCTGAGCACAGCAAAATTGTAAGGTTCCCCATGGCGTCTTAGGCCAGTTCTGCCGAGGCCACGACCTTGCGACATTGGCCCCCTAAAATTACAAATGAAGCAATAATTTTCCCGCCTTGCGTCGCTTTGGCGCATTCATTTTACGGCAGACATCAAAATTATCTAAGTCCACGGCCGGACCAGGCCAGGCTTTGACTCGACGTGAATCCCACAAGAAGTATACTGACTGCGTAAGGGAAAGTTTTGTTGACATCATAGTATATGATACAGTGGCAACGCGCAGTTCTATTGTTAACAATAAAAAATGCCACAAAAAGATCAACTTTGGTAAACTTAATCTACAAATTAAAACATTTGAGGGATTAGATGAGACGTCGAAATGGACGTCTCTCGTCACATGTTTTGTCTACTGTCACTGTCGTGACCTCTGACCTAATCACTGACGTGTGCGAAACACTGAACTTGCTACCGGAACATCTATCTGCCATGCCACAGCTCAGAAGCCTTCGTGAACCAAATTTATGGGACAGGTTGTGATTTTCATTGGTTGATGGGTTAAATTAAATGCGTACATGATGTGTATTTTGATTCCGAAAAAGCTGTGTTAGGGGATCGTGTTGCATGATGTTGACAGTGCTAGTGACACATGTGAATGTTGGGCACTGAATCAATGCGTAATCACTGGCATGGCCACTATAGACGGCCGATGCATGTGCGCCCGGTCAGACATGAAGAAGAACTTGTTGTGCAAATCAGAAAAAAATTAATGTAATATTTACAGAGCATCCCAATTTTGACTTTGTTGATAGTTTTAGTTAAAGATTCAAGTTCTGAGTTTCAAGGACTCCTAATGTCAGCTTTCCGTATCATTGCAAGTTTACGGTACATGACAATGCTGTCATTTGATATAGCAGGACCAAATCATGATACACAGCCAGTAACGGTTAATTAATAAAAAATAAATTATTTTAAAGTTTGTTTGACTATTATTTGTAAGTTTTTCGTTCACATTTGGTACTTTTTAAAGTCAGGGATTTTTCTTCTTCAAAATGTCATGAATTTGAAGAGGGAATGATAAACACAGCAGTGTACTAACAATTTTAAAAATGAAACAAGTGGTTACAAGTTTAGGATTTCTCAAAGTTTTTATTCAATCATATGTTCACTGTGACTTATTTTGAAGTTGTTCATTGTCCTTGTCTGAAAAAAGGGAATTATAAATTTTAGCACTGCTATTCATTGATATTCAGATTAAAAATTGTGACTACCTGGCTGTCCAATCTTTCTAAACAATATATCATTCATATATATATATATAATATATATACATAATCTTAATTGCCTTCTTTTTCTAAGGTGTAATGTGTAGTACACAATTTTCAAAAAATAGCTTAATGGGAACTGTTATTATGAATGGAATTTTTTTATGTAGTTAGGTAATGGTCTATACGTAATGGAATATCTCAGACCACAGTATCTCTATAGTGGTCTGAGATAATTTATATGAATATTTCATAGACAATAATAATTGACCCCACTCCCTGTCAAATGACACCACTTTTTGGAACCAAGGGGCCTGTGTCCCCACTTGTTGGAAACCTTGGCAGAACACCGCCGTCTAACCCCCCTCCCCTCTCACCCACCCACCCACCCAACCCCTTTGTTACGTCAGAGCAGCATGTGTCCTTCATCATGGCAGAAGCCGTTGAGGTTTGATGAGGGACAGGGCTCAAAATTAATACTGTCACACGGTACATTTTGCTGCAATGTAATAATAGCTCAGAATATTTCCATCATTTTCAAAATTATGCTTAAAATTGGTAAAAGTCATACTGCATTCCTAATTTCTTGACCAGTTTTTAGCTTTAAATCAGTTGTATTATCAGGGAAATGACCGACTCCATAGCATTTCATGACCCATGACATGCATGACCTTTGAAGACATTCTGATGTTTACATTATTACTTTTAATTACATGTGTACTTTTAAACAGTAAATCCCAAAGGGGTTCTGAGTTCTAGAAATGTTTACATGTTATCTGGTGGATTATTTTGACAAGTTCACACTGAAGAAAAATGTTTCATAGAAGTAATGGTTTATATAAATGAAAATTCATCTAGCACACTGATGACAATCACGTAAGTGTTTCAAAAAGTTACATACTAAAGTTCAAATTGGATAACTTGAAAACATTGTTAGTGATGGCAATGCCACTTTGATTAATAGGACGAATGTATTTGTACTCCTGATAAAATCACACAATAGTTCATGGCTACAGATATACACCCATCAGGATGATAAGTATTTAATCATCTTCTTACAAAGTTGTTCTACAGACTTGTCAACCTTGCTAAAATGAAGGAAAGAAACTTGTAACAAGGAATTCAATAAAGAGAAGAGAAATGAAGTTGTATAGAGACTAACAGGACAGAAAGGACAAAGAATAGAACTGAAAAAATACATTTTTTTTTCTTGCCCCCCTTTTTTTTTTATTTCGCCCGCCCGACCCGCCTGACTATTCCATTGGAGATGAGAAACAAAAAAAAAAAAAACCTCACCCTAAAGCATATTGTCGTGGTAATCTATCCCCTGGTAATTATGAGATTAGGGGTGTTTTAATTTGGATAAGAGGAGAATGGACAAGATGTCCTTTTTTTTAGTCATTAAAGAGAGAATTATATACTGCTGAAAGAGAGAAAAGTAGCCAGGTAAAGAAGGGAAAACAAGTTTTATATGATCACAAAAATCAATCGGTTAATTGATCAATATCACACACAAAATAAGTTTTATTTCACCACAAAAATGAATCATTCAATCGATCAATAATTCAATCAAATAATCAATCAATAAATCGATCGATCATACAGTTACATGCTCACTTCTCCTCGTGGTTAGTCCTGAGCGGTATAACTGTGATTATGGTTAGTGAAATGTACATCTTTACACCTGTGTGAGTGCAGACACAAATTCTGGTACTAGAACAACAACTACTCTGTCCAGATAAGGATTACAAGTATGTATGATGTTGAACAGAAAATAAGAATACACATTCTTTAATGTTAATATCCCATTTATTCTTTGTCCATCTCTCCTAACAGGCTTCAACTTTAGACGGAGTGTTGGAATTTCGTAATGAACATTTCTGGACGGTATCCTTTGGAACCTTGGCAGGTTCATTACATGTCCGGGTACGACGAGATGCCAATGAACAGGTCAGTAGAACTCCTTTGGCAATGCAACATCACTATAGTTGAAAATGTCTTGATATGAAAACTATTTTATTCACCAAAATATTTAGGTATTGTTTCCCAATATTTTTCTTCGTTCAGCCAAGGAAAATACGAGTGACTTAAGGGGCCTTGTCACTATGAGTCGCTAGATGAGTAGTGATAAACCCATTAGGTCACGGGCATTGCCAGGCTGAATGATGACAAACATTTGGGAATAATATAATTATAGTTTATACCTCCTCAAATATAATTTGTGACAAATTGGAAATTTGGAATGTTTTGAATCATATTTCGAGCACCGCATAACCAGTGATGTAGACACGGGTTGTCGTAATGTAGAACGACCAAGATTTTATCGTCCATATTTTCTGTTAAATGACAATTTAACTTGGCTTGTGCATGGTATAGTAGTTATTGTATTCAGTATACCAAAGTATTCCATTAAAACATGTAAATCATATAGAGATGGAAGGATGTATCTCCATGACAACAGAATATCTGAACCAGGTGTTTTCGTTACCTCATATATAACAATCATAGTCATGACTAAATTGTGCCGTGTGTATCTGCATAGTGTGGATTATTTTTGACCAAGAATAGATGTACAATATTTCTCAGTAATAGCCCATATTCACTAAACTGAGACAACTGTACCAGAATGTACAATCTAGGTCGCTCTTCAGCTATTCCTGATACAGATAAATTGAAAATCTTTTTTCTTTTATCTTTTGCAGATGGTTCTAGCTCATGTGACCAACAGGTTATCAAATGTAGTTTCAATATTAACAATACAAGTGTTCAAAGATGATTGGACTCGGCCAACATTTACTAGTTCATCCATAAATGCACCCAGTGTACCTTCATCAAAATTTCCTCCGAGCTTGCCCACGTCGAAGCTGAATCCAGGAACAATGTACAATGTCAATGCATTTACACCCAGTTTCAGCTTAGCTCAACAAGCCAACCGAATTGGACTTCCTCAGACACCAAGCAGGGCAGTCAGTACACCCTTTTCAACTCCAACTAAAAATGTCAGTTTTCACACAGACATTGACCCTATTCCAAAAAGTGGACATTTTGATTTACCTGGTAGCATAGCAGGTAATGTCCCTGCATCAGGAGCTTTGCCAAATGCAGGGTTTGGACAATTCAGGACAAGTGGGGCATTCAATGCTACCAATGCATTCAGTGGAACACAGTACTCTGTAAACAAGCCTGCTACAAACCCCACCAACAGATAGTTTCAACTCCATCCCCACATTAATGTAAATACCTGACCAAATTGATTTCACTTTCCTATTTATATATAAATATTATATATCAAGAGATACTATTCTGATATTGTTGCAATCAATTGATGACCAATCTAATCTGCAGGAACAGGTTATCAACTCAAGAATTTGTTTCTGAAGTTCTTATTACACTTTAGACAGAAAGAATTGTCATTGTGGGAACACGTTATTACTCTGGTAGTTGAGCCTTCAGCTTTCTAAGATAGACACAAACTAAAACTATTTCACAACAGTTTGATACAACAGTGATAATGCTGTTGAATGGATGTTGGTTTAATGATAGTCTCAGTAGGGAGGTGTCTCTGAAAACTGGTTCATTGAGAGTTCTATGAACTTGCAGTGCTGTTTTGGGACTTCCAATGTTTACATTATCCTGATCACTATCTGATTAGAATCACACAACAGAGGAACCGCTATCCACCCACTTGTGTAATCTACCACATTGAAGAACAATAGATTTACTTTCTGTCTATCTTAGTAAACCGAAGGCTGGATTACCAGTGTCGTAACAGGCACACCAACAACCTCAAATCTTTCAGTCTTCAGTTTGAGCTATGAACAGTATGCGTTCTTTTAGATATATCTTCAAATTGTATCGCAAAATAAGTTGCCAGCACCTGATTATTTTTTTATAGATTTCCTTTTCTTCAAATCAACTACATTGTATTTTGATGTTTCATTCAGTACATAATATAGTGCTATGTACAGTGTACAGTTAAACTCAAATATTTTTGTATTTATACCTACCTGTGTTCAGCAGTCTTAACTGGTGAATCTTTTATCGCATAATGTAACTCGTTATAAAGACTTTTTGATGATGGCTATGAAGGCAACTGAAATTGCCCAGAGTTTATCTGGTGGATTTTCTTTGATATTGGCTATAAGGTAACTGAAACCCCCACCCCCACCCCCGTTTACCCTGTGGATTTTCTTTGATATTGGCTATAAGGTAACTGAACCCCCCCCCCCCCCCCCCAGTTAATCCTGGGATTTTCTTTGACATTGGCTATTATTAAAGTCATCCCCCAGAGTTTTATCATGAGACCTGTATTATACAGAGACAAAAGAGCCTTGCGTCACCACACTAAAGCATTTCAACACTGCAGTGTATAGAAAAGGTATTAAGTGGCACAGGTTTTGTACAGGGACCTGTCCTTGTCTATATACAATGTGTCATGCAGCTCAGTCAGCAAAGATAACATGAATAGTGAAATATGACACATCGTAACTTCCAGGATCTATCCTTCACCTTATCTATAACTCTAATGGGTGGTCTGCCAAATTGGTGTGTAAGATCTAAATTGAATCTTTTCTTTCAACAGACTTATAAAATCTGTATGCGAAAACAGTGTCTTTTAGAGCTGACTCACACACTTAGATAACAGTTGTGCTGGAATATTGTTAGCATGTATTTGTCAAATGGAGGAAAACTTAAGAGATTCTTTTAACCCTTTTAACAGTATTTACAGAAAATGATGTAAACATTACTCTGAAGCATATTTGTATACAAAAAAAAAAAATTTGAAAAATGCAAGTTGGAAAGACATTATTTGTAAAATACGGATCTTGTTTTGAAACTCTGGTTTTCTCCAGTTGTTTTTGTGTTTCAAAGAGTCTTTCATTTGAAAAGATAAGCTGCTAGCCCACTCATAGATGGTGAAGATATTCCAACATCTATTGGCCCACTGTATGACTTTCAGCTATTTACCAAGTGCCATCATGAGAGTTTATCAATAGGTTATGTAATTAATAAACAAATTAAAACACTGTAAGAAGGAATCATTGTTTTTCCTTAATATATATATATGAAGTGCTGATATCACAAACTGTACTGGTTCTTCTCTGATAATCAGGTCCGTCTGTCTTGCTACCATATATTTGGTGTGTGCATGTATGTTGTTACATTACATTAAATCTCGGACCACTAAAGTAGTGGTCTGAGATTAAATGTATAATTAAATGTAGGCTGAAAGATCCAGGCATTCCTTCCACTTATATAATGTGGATGGTGAGCTATTACATAAGCGCACCAACAACTGGACTAATATTCACCACTTCGTTCAGCCAAGAAAAATAGAAGTGACCTAAGGGGTCTTGTCACTACATGCCACTAAACCCCTTATGTCATGAGTATTTTGCCGGCTGAATGAAAGAAAAATATTTGGGAATAAAATGATTATTCCTACTCAATTTATTAAAGATTGGGAAAAATAATGGTGTTTTGGAACATTTAGACTCATATTTGATGTACAGCAGAACGAGTGATGAAGATATGGGTTGTTCATGATGTAGAATGACCAGGGTATATTTTCCACTTGGCTTGTGCATGGTAAAATTTTGTATGTTCAGTGATAATCTACATCAGTGCTCTTCGTGTAGTTTCAGTATACACAGACATGAAATCTGGTTATGTTGATATACATGTACATGAGGATTGAATTCTGAATTTTGAAGAACCATACCGGCCATCATATATAATGCCCCAGTGTCATAGGGTAGATATGGGGGCAACCTTGTTATCACATATAAACTGGGGTTTTTTATGTAGCTGATACTATTTTTGAAAACGAATTGTAGTAAAAGAATGATTTTAACAGTACATCTAAAAGAACTCACTCCTGAGATCTAGCAATAGAAATAGCTTTACTGAGCTCCTTGCGACCAACTTGATGAGATGAACTGATTCAGGTAAGATTTAATGTTGCTTACTTGTGACTGAGATTGCACAATACACAGTCACTGTGGTAAATAGATGCCAACTGTATGTTGTATAAGAAAGTGACCACTGTTTTTGTGAACAGTTACTAACGATTCATAAATAAATCTAACCAACATGTACTCCATATATACATACTCAGTAAACACAAACACATAATATATTAAATACAATAACAAATATATTTAATTTACAAACTAAATGTCAAAAGATCCAATGAGTTGAAAATTCAATGTAAAGATGAAAGATGCAAAAACAACCAAGTACAGTGCACATGTAATATTAAAGGAAAAATTTGAAACTAGCAATGTATTTTCTTGTTTATGTCTTTATTTTTGCTCGTCAAAGTTTACTAGTATATTTATCAATGGGGAAAAAAAGGCAGTTCTGATGCAAGAAATAAGTACTTGGCAGTGAAAGGGGTGGGGTCATTGCCCCTAAAATGAACATATAATAAATTATCACATATACAAGTGTACAGAACCTTGTACTCCTGTGGTTTCACTAATTACATTTAGCATAAAGATATGTGGAACACTTTCATGTGTGTGTACGAACTACACAATCCATGCTTCATTTGAATTGTCATATACTAATATATTCACATGCAATGTGTACACTGGCACTCTAATAATAACAAACAAAATTTGAAATCTATAAAAAAAGAGACTTGTATTTACAACATATATAACTATAATGCTACTATAATAGCGTATGACTATTATTCCATAATTTTCAAACATACAAACTATCATCACCATTCCAATCAACAGCTAGTGTGGAACACTACATTCATCAAACACAGTTCAGTAATTTTACTCTAATCTCCTCTTCACTGCTATTTAAAGGTTTGACCTGATTGTCACACCACAAATCTGTGTGACACATGATGATCAGACATCTTCAAGATAATAGTACACTAATATGTAATTCGTCAGAAAAAACTAAAATGTTAAAGAAAAAATATGCCCCTTTTAATATATTTGTAATACAGTTTAGTAGGTAAGTAGGTAAAATCTTATTCTAGGTCCTGACAGTATGTACATATTACGTACTGCAATCCCAGTCTAGTCGATCCCCTTGTTTGAGCACAGATATATGTGCTCCCCCCTATGGTGTTCATATAAACATGATGATGTCATGGCATCCCACATAATTTTAGTTTTATAATGGACTGGAGGTGGAGCCCTGGTTGGATATTTGCATATCAGTCAAAATTGAATCAGCTGAACGAATGAATATTAATGAGCGATGACAACAGCCTGTCAATTTGTGATGGATTACTACTGACATGCACCATTTGCGCTTCGCTCACCATTGGGGAGTTGAACCACATTTAATGCCTTGAGCAAGGGTATTGACTAGACTGGGATTGTAGTACGTAATAGGGGGCCTGTCAGGACCTAGACTAGTACATGGATTCACCAGTAACTTTACCAGAGTTCCTAAACAAGACTTTGGGACAATGTAAAAGAGACCGAGTGTCTGATTTCTCCTCTGTTTACAATTTAACAGGTTCCATAACTTTAGCAAAAATACTAATAAAAATGTGTATATCTTCACCTGGACAATATCATTGCTTAATAGCCTCTGTACAGAATGGGGCGCCCTCAAACATCAGGCAACTCCTTTGTAGGAGCTGTTGAAAGTGGAGCGACACATTGCATCTTACAATGTACGCTAAATAGAGACATCCATGAAATGTAAGAAAAGTGTAAATATTGTGTTCCACAGTAGCTAAAATCATGATTTTAATAAAAGATTAAGAAATGAAAAAAAACGATACTTTGACAACAACCAAAACATATCACAAAGCTAAAAATTTCACTATAACAATATTAAGTAAACTTATTTACAAGATCAATAAACACACATTCTCATCAAGCTGAATAAGATTAAACTGTGCGTTACACCAAAAGAATTGAAGAGTTTGAGCAAAGCCTTTACAACAGACTGGAGGCATTAGGTTCCTTTATATTGTCCATATCAGTAAGTGAACCCAAGTAAAATGCACAAAGAACTATGTGTAGCGGTAAATATGACTGCCTCTATGGATAACGGTTGCGTTTGAGGTCTAACTGTATGTCCCTTGGTGACATCCCTTAAAAAAACTCCATACCTATATACACAATTCAGTACGATGCCATATCGTGTCTGGAAATCTCACACTCATAAGTTAGTATATGTATATAAAATTGTAATTATTAAGAAATCTCTTGAACTAAGTAATGACAACAGTAACTGTATGTCCCATGGTGAAATCTCTCCAAAAAAAACAACTCTATACCTATTTACATGTTTCAGTACTATGCCATAATGTATCCAGAAACCTCCCACTCACAAGTTAGGGAAATGTACTAGTATATGAAATTATAATGATTGAGAAACTTCTTGAATTACAATGTACAAAAGTCAAAATATGTCGTATCTGTATATATTATTACTCATCATCAGACCAGTAGTAATCTTGCTCTCCTTCTTCTGAATCACTTTGGTCTTTTTGATAAACTTGAAACGCGTCACTGAGTTGAGATTGAGAAGGTCCTGGACCAGACGTCTTGTAAGTACTAGACACAGTAGCAGACTTGTGGGGCTGAAGATGACGCAGAAAACAGTGCATGGGTTCATATGAAATATAAGTGGTACATTTAGTTGTTATGCTATAGTACTTGCTTGCTTGCTCTCAATAAGAGAAACTATAACAATTTACAGAACACAGAAGGTTTCATTCAAAATAAACTATATAACAGTGGCCACTTATGCAGGAAAACATTCACACAGTGGTCAGCTGTAACTATGGACTTTGACATTCTGATGAGGATCGCAGACCAAGACAGATTGAAAGCTCAAATGTTAAAACTTTGAACTGCTTGTGTGTGTAATTCACATGACTTACCAAGCTGATGAACATTTTTGGTCAATGTTGATCACAATCACAACGGATGAATTATGTTGATGATTACCAGTAGACATGTTGATTACCCTTCATGTATATTTTTATGTAGTATACAGTCGCAAAATAATACATGTTTGTCTTTGTTTACATACATTCTAGACATATCAAACTGAATGACAGATTGATGAACATTCAACCAGTATAAATTATCATGTTATTTATAAACTTAGTGTTCTTCATGGTTCAAGTAATAGTCTTACCTTTGTGGTGCCCTTAGACATTTTCTGTGTTAATAACGTACCCTTCTTAGTATTCTTAAATCGGTTGACATATCGGTCTATTTGGTCCCTGTGTGAATAGATGAGAGAGAGAAAGAGAAATTGTAAGGATGCAGACAGAATACTGCAAACACACTGAAAATCCTGCAATTCTTTGTATGTTCAGACATTGCTCCTTGTAATTCTGGCAAAGCTCTCCAGTGTGCAGGGTTTTATGAAAACAATTTTGATATTCTCAAAACATAGCATTAGCATGTTATTGTTTCTAAATAGTCATTTTCCTTGGTTAAGAGATATCAGCTATTTTGAGTGGTGGAAGGAGATAAATGATTTTTTTATACATTTTTCAACTGACTTCTGAATGAGTAGAACAACATTTATACATGATACAACTCTTTATACAGTGTACATTTTATAAATAAATAAAAAACTATGCCAGTTTGGCCAGATTTCCTATTTTCTGTTATAGTGGTCAGAAAACCTAAAGTTAACAAAAACAGTGAAATTGAATCCAATGGCAACAAATACCTACATTGTCACTGTGTCTCCCCTTTAAAAGGTATATGTAATAATTGTACAGTATTAAGACCACGTCCTTCAGTGTAGAAAAGTGCCATATGTCCATATCATTATTATCATACTAACCTGTTGACACTATTCAACATTCCAGGGCTTATAGCATTCTGTGTGAGAGGTGTTCTCTTTTCTGAGAACGGTACCAATCTAGGTATTCTTGCAGATGGAGTTTGAAAATTGCACACAAAAGCCGACATATCAGAATCGTCACTCTCTTCCTCAATCAACTCTAATCCTTTGACTAACTGTGAATAATAAAATGAGAAGAACCAACATTTAATGAGAGAATAGATATATATTTGATGACAGGAATTACAATCAGGAAATAGAAAACAATGATTAGGCTCCATCAAGTCTTGGTACCTGAAACAGAATCATACAAATAACGAACATTCGATTTCTTGGTCAACACCATTACATTTTGTACTTCTGCTCCACATGTTTCACATTCTTCTTCTTCTTCTAAATTAGTACAGACATCAATTGGTGATCGCATACTGTTGCCCAAGCATGGTGCAAACCGCTCTCAAACCACATACATTAATACAGGCACATGAGAAAATAAGTCGACCTTCTTTTTTGACCCCCATGAGGTAAAATACTATTGCAAGTACCGAGAATCAAATACGGTACTTTGTTTGCCATCCTTGAATTTCTCATAAAACCTACCAGGCAGTCAGGAAAAATACAAACACAGAAAAAAAAGCACAATACTAACACGTCATGTAAAATTAATTTTTCTGTCAAAGCCACGGTTTGTACATGATTGTCAGTGACAGAAGTTGCTATGTCACTATTTGAATGCTTTAATTCTACACACTTACAGAGGCTGTGCTTGATTGTATGCTTTGAAGGGAGCTGAATAAGTCGCAGTTGCACCGATAAAGGTCTGTGTCATACCAAGAATTTGTACATAGCTATGATCACAACAATCGCTTTATAAATGAGTACCATTATTCTTACATAATATAACTTACAGGAGTAATGAAAACACTCACTTTGAAAGCAGGTGCTTGGTCTGCAAAGTAATCATCTTCATGTCCCTCATTTTGCTGTATCAGTATCTGACGAATTTGCTTCTTACGCTTCAAGGTCCCTTTTCCAGCGGTAATTTTCAATGCTGGTACCTCTGGACATGAAAAGCATGAATTTTGAAAGTTATTGTCTTGACAAAAGTCAGCAAGGTCAAGTTTAAGAAGTAGCTTATATGATAAAAATCTTGTTGTCGAGTCCTATAAATTGGCCACATATTCACTAGTGCTAGCTGAGACTCCAGAGGGCAGTATAACATGTCATATGTTACAACTTCCATCCACAGAAAAAACCTCAAGACATGATACATGCATGTGTATTATAGGAACTTAGATGACAGATATTAGCTTATAATATCATAACTAGGCAAAGGCCATAAGCTCGCGCAGGGTAGATTCATTTGTGACCGGCTGCCTGGGCCAGGGTTCGTACACTTGATTTGGGTCATTTTCCAGGGGTGTTGACAATAAAAAATTATTTTATTGAATGACATCTAATTCTCTGACATAGACGAGAAGTAAAGAAAGTCAACACTCTATGCAGTTGTTATCATAGACCCTCTATACACAACGTACGTTGGTCTTTGGACAAATGTTTTGTTGACATGTTGCCGAACATCACGATTTCTGAATTCAACTCGATGATTTAGGAATGTTACTATACCAACAAACATAGGGAAGCAGTTATTCTTTTTAGAACATGTACAAAAATCAATTATCGACAATATAAATGTCAAAACCGCACTTCCACAACCCGGAAATTCAACTGGGCTACGCCATCAGTGGTCCATATCACATACTGCCGTGCGTCAAACTTCCAAATAGTGTATTAAACAATTTCTCCTAGTGCATAGTGGTACAGCGATGCCTCGATACTCGTTACAATGTTACGATAATCGTGCCAACAGGCCTACAATATTGCAATGCATGGTGATGTTATGTCGCCAATGCTTTATATGACGATAAGGTAGCGCATGGAGGATGCACGTAGTTAGCAGTAGAGCACGGAGTATATGGAAGGCGCATGTGTAGTCATTGCGCGCCGCAATGCATCCCTGGGAGAACCACCAAATTTTTTCGCATAGTATATACGACGCGCATGCGTACTAGTCATTGAGCCACTACGCGGCAGCTTTGCTGCCGCTGCGCGAGCTATTACAAATATCATATTACATTTGGATATTATTCCGCTATATTTTTCTTTATTCGGCATTCAGGAAAATACGAGTGACATATTAAGGCAGTGTTTTTTGCCAAGGTTGGGAAACCCCCAGTAACAGAAAGGGGAAAGGAGTAAAAGTTGCATAGTTTCCCACATAATGTACCCTAATTTTGTTTGGGAAACCTGACTTTGGAACCCCTGTAGATTTTACCTGCTTACCGCCTGCCCTTAACAAAAATCACTGTATACGTATACGGCACATTGTCACTACACAAGTAGTGACAAACCCTTTGGTCATGCATAATTCCAGACTGAGGAATGATATAATTACACCTTCTCAAGCATAATTTATGAAAAATCGAAAAAAAAATAATACTGGCAAGTTGGAATTTGGAATTTTTTACTCATATTTTAAGCACCGCAGAACCAGTGATGTAGCCCAACCAGGGTATATAATCCATATTTTCTATTGAAAGACAAGAATTAGGCTTGTGCATGGTGTGTAATCAACATTAGTATACTCAAGAACATTTTCAACATAAACTTGAATAAAGGAGAATTTGCACACAAAAAAACACCGTTGCAGTTTGATGATCATCTCTACCATAATTCAGTTATTCCCCCCCCCCCCCAAAAAAAAAAAAATTTTATTTCTACTCTATTTTCTTGCAATCGACATACCTTTCTTAGCTGGGACTGCCATCGTTTTCTTGCCTTTATCTTTGGCCTTGTCTCTTTCACCTTGAGATTTCTTTTTAGCACCCTTTACATCATTCGTTTTTCTGTTTGATATTTGTTTCTTATTCGCTGCACTTTTTGTTGTCTTTGTATATGCTTCCTCTACATGATCATCACTGTCAGTATCAAATCCAGCTTTCACAACCTTTCTGCGTGTTTTACGACTTTTCCTTTCAAGCTGATCATTGTAGTCTGAACTCTCGATGTGTTTCGTCGCTTTCTTACTTATGTTTTTACTCTTACTCAGTTGTCTTCCTTCAGCTTTCGAAGTCGATACTATAACTTTGTCTGGACCACTCTTTTTTCTCCTCTCGAGGGCTTTCCTTTTTTCTTGTAATTCACGAGCGACTTCCTCTCTGCTGGGTTCATCCTCACTGAGATCATAGTGATCATGATTTTGTTTCAACTGCACATCACTCAGTCTGACTTTGACATCTTTCAGCTTGTACTGTCTGCGATAAGACTTCTGAGAAGACAGAGTTTCCAAAATATCATGTGCCAGATGAATATCCAACAAACCTTTACTTGTTTCATTCTCACCCATACAAAAATCTTCAGCACATTTGATTTGTTTCAGTTTTTCGTGGTGACTGCTTCCATTCTTCCTTGGTGAGGCTGTGAAGTACAGCTTTGACTTGGGTATTATGTTAGGAGAGTTTCGCCTCTCTTTGTGTATTTTCTTGGATGGCTTTGGTGGAGACTTTGGTGGTAGTGATCTGTTTGTAGTATTTCCCATTACATCAATTGTGTTTCCTTTACTTGAATCATCAGGGTTCCTGGAACGCCTTTGCTTATTTACAGTAGGCATAATGGTATCATCGCTTTCAGATGAACACTCTTTTGAGTGGACAGAAACTCTGGATCTCCCTTGAGCACCATCTCTATGACTTTGCTGTATCCTACTATTTCGTTCTTTACCATGACCAGAATACCTACTTCTCCTTTGTCGATCATGATCTTCATCACTTTCATCTTGACTTGTCTCTCTCATCCTCTGTCTTGTCTCCCTCATGCACTCTCTTGACTGTCTAGTTTTCACTTGCTGATGATCATCATCATCACTTTCATCTTGTCTTGTCTTTGTCATCCTCTGTCTTGTACGACCAGACTGTCTAGTTTTCACTTGCTGATAATCATCATCATCATCATCATCATCATCATCCTCATCATCCTCACTTTCATCTTGTCTTGTCTTTGTCATCCTCTGTCTTGTACGACCAGACTGTCTAGTTTTCACTTGCTGATAATCATCATCATCATCATCATCATCATCATCATCATCATCATCATCATCATCATCATCCTCACTTTCATCTTGTCTTGTCTTTGTCATCCTCTGTCTTGTACGACCAGACTGTCTAGTTTTCACTTGCTCATCATCATCATCATCCTCACTTTCATCTTGTCTTGTCTTTGTCATCCTCTGTCTTGTACGACCAGACTGTCTAGTTTTCACTTGCTCATCATCATCATCATCCTCACTTTCATCTTGTCTTGTCTTTGTCATCCTCTGTCTTGTACGACCAGACTGTCTGGTTCCCACTCGCTGATCATCATCATAATCCTCACTTTCATCTTGAATTGTCTTCCTCTGTCTAGCATGACCAGACTGTCTGGTTCTCACTTGTTGATCATCATCACTTTCATCTTGACTTGCCTCTCTTACCATCTGTCTTGACTGTCCCATCCTTTGCTTTGATGGTCTTGTTCTCACTTGCTGATCATGACCATCATCACTTTCATCTTGTCTTCTCTCCCTTGTCCTCTGTCTTGTATGACCAGATTGTCTGGTTCTCACTTGCTGATCATGACCATCATCACTTTCATCTTGTCTTGTCTCTCTTGTCCTCTGTCTTGTACGACCAGTCTGTCTGGTTCTCACTTGCTGATCATCATCACTTTCATCTTGACTTGTAGTTATCAATGGTGCACTTTTAGCATTCCATGATTTTGAAGGTTTTGCGTCAGTATGTTTTGTTGACCGTTTTTTCTGAATCATCCCGTACTCTTCCTCCTCAGTACTTTCTACAAAATAATATGGTTTGTTTTGTCTAGACCTCTTTTTCAATTGTCTTTGTCCTTTATTGTTGTTACTTCCATTGGCTCTTTCTTCCTCAGGTCCCTCAGCAGTAACACGGTTCATTTTAACTTTCCTTCGTTTAACTGCTGGTTCTTCATCGGATACAGCACTATCATCTCTGTCCGTGATTTTGGCAACACTTGCCTTGGTCTGCATCCTCTTCACAGCATCAATAACTCTTCTTTTATTACCACTGCTTGACTTACTAGTTACTATAATCTTGTGAACAGAATCACTTCTCTCACTGCGATGGGTATTTCTACATTTTAAGTGGTCATCCCGAGTAGAATGCTCGGTTACAGCTTCTGACATAGTCTGCAGCGAGTTGTTTCTCATTGTGGTATACTCACTAATGTCGCTCTCATCCCGAGTAGACTCCTCAGTTACAGCTTCTGACATAGTCTGCAGCGAGTTGTTTCTCATTGTGGTATACTCACTAATGTCGCTCTCATCCCGAGTAGACTCCTCGGTTACAGCTTCTGACATAGTCTGCAGCGAGTTGTTTCTCACTGCAGTATACTCACTAATGTCGCTCTCATCCCTGTCAAGAAACTCATCATCTTCTCCTTCATCGCAACTTTCATCTCTCATATTTGTTTTCTTTATACTACTGTGTTTCACATCTCTTGTTGATTTATTCTGGGCTTTCTTTGTTTTCTCATGTCGCTTACGTTCATAGTTTTCACTTCTTCCATCAGTGGATGTCAAGTCTTCTTCAGAGTACATGCTTTCGTCCCGACTGATATCCTTGAACTTGTGCAATGACAATTTCTGTCTTTTAGAATCTATACCATTTGCATCATCACTACTTTGATCTTCTCTACTGAATGTAATTCTTTCTGTTGGCTTTGTTACTATGCGTGTCTCTTTTTGTTTCTTAATTTTAGTTTTGTTGGATGTTTTCAACGGTCTTTTTAAATTTTTTTTGTTCCATGTCTCTTTGGCACTATTTCTTTTCATATATCTAGCTTCTTTCTGTAATAGAGTCAATGTAATCACTTGATTAGAAAGTTGAAGATTAGTTCAATAAAAAGGTAATATAACAGAACCCTATGACACAGGAGTGCAAATGTGGCGTGGTATTTGCATGAGTGCTTGCCATGCTCTCTACGGCCATACTTTCATGAGGACAGCGAGTGAAAGCGCAGCAGAAAACACTGCAAGCACAAGTGCAAATGCCCCCGAGTATCCACACTGGAACTCATGTGGAATGGGGTTCTGTTATTATTACAAATGTTTAGCAGTAGCAATAAATTCTCATAAAAATGTTACTGTGCATTTAAGCGCTACCATGTAGAACGAACGATCCACCTTTGTTTGCATATTATTTGCATGCAGGTATGCAATAATGTTTTCAGACTTGCACTACAGTGCAAATACCACTATAGTATGTGTGTGCACAGGTGCAAGTCATTTCTGTAATAATGTACCAAACCACAAGTAGCACAGGGAACAAACTACTACCAATACTGGGGGTGGTATTCTTTCTCTGTGGCCGATGCTACATGTCGTTTGCATTGAATGTTGAACCTGACTTTCTATTAGAGGTCAATACAATCTATACTGGTCCATTTACCTGACAATCTTAAATGGAGACAACAACTGTACATACCACAGGGAGCAGGAGAGACACATAGGTAAATAATTGCACAATTTATCATTTGACTACTTTTATGTTCAATAGAGATGATTTAATGTGGATTAACACCTTATGTGTACCCTTTGAGAATTTACATAAAAGTAGTCAAAAAGAATTTTTTTTGAAATCTTCAATATGTCTCCTGCCCCCTGTGCACATACTGTTTTTGATATGAATATCCCCTACCATGGCAAGTATCCTGGACTGAACCAATAGCAAGGTTGCATGTATACGCAATACATAAGATATACAATAACAATTATTCTACTTACTTCATTAAATGAAACTCTTGGAGTTGTACTGATCGGTGTCATGTCCCCTGAACCTTGGCAGACATCAACTACGCCGCGATCTATATTGTAAACAATACGTTGTCCTGCCCAGTGTGCAAGGGGAGGTTTGATATGTCGCCCTCTACTTGAAACTTGTAAGTTCTTGAAGGGAGTCTGTTGAGCTGACAATGTGGAAGAATATGGTCACTTAGTTATGTTGCATTTGTGTATCTATTAAACACAGAACTGCCCTATATAAAGAGGATTATGGCTAATCTATGCAAATGTGGGAAATTCAAACTGCTTCTGGGGCTTGTTTTCAGCATTTTTTCTGTGCTCCATGAAATACAGTCATGTATCGTGTACAAATTGTTTGTGAATGTCGTAGGATGGTAACTTGATACACAAATTAGTTGAAAATCAATGTTTGTTTCATAGAATGAAAAAAACTTTCAAAATTAGACAAATTCAACGGCAAACAGCTGTTTAGATTGTGTGTCACTCAGGATTATTCAAATATGCAGCATTTACATGTGAACAACCCAGATATAGGGAATGTTTATATTTTGGTGATTACTTGCCAGTGAGTCATCACAAGTTCTCCACCTCCAAACATACAGTCAGTCAGTCATATGCAAAATAGGGTCCCGGGCCCAGGCAGTCGTACCTTTAAGCATAGTCAAGCATACAAATGTATCTGCACAGACAGCAGTGCACTATGTGTCCATTCACAGTACTTTCTAACACTTCTAAATTAAAGGAAGTGCAGTCAGGCTTATTTCTACCTTTAGTATACGTTGTCTTTGATACTCTTTGTATTTGTCAAGAGAATGTGGCAAATGTGATGTCATCGCAAGCATTAAAGGGACACAAACAGAGTTTGTACATATTTAGGCATACATTCATGTAGTTTTTGCTGCGTATTTAAAAAGGTACTCACAGTATTGTACTATTAATACTAAAGCACACTTAACGACTACTTGTAATGGGGAACTTGCAATCCAGACTGAGCATGCTCAGACACAAAGGACAATGGGATTATCTGTGGTTATCGTAATACCTAATCTGGAGCTACCGATAAAATGAACCTCCCACAATGGTCAGGGTAACGATGAATAGATCATTTGTGGTTGCAAACAATGCAACAGTATTGTTTACAATACCAATTCATTAGTATTTATCATCATATTTCCCATGATGCAACATTCAACATGGCGGGTTTGCAAGTTCCCTATTCTTGAACTCAAACTTGGTACCAAGATATAACCCATGAACAATCAGGTGACATAATTTATCATACGTATAAAAAAATGTTCAGGTAATCTCTACAATGAAATAAACTGTTCAAACAATGCCAGAAGACAATCGTAAATGTTATAGAAGACATGCATTGATATTAACAATATACTGGTTTTGTTGAAGTATTTTCACTTGAGTAAAGAACTTACAAGCTCAGGTTGTGCCAGTTTAATTAACACTTGCAGGCAATATCCCAAATGGTCAAACACATGTCGAGTGCAGTACGGTTTCTTTAGAAGATTTCCAAGTTGAATATATATCAAGATGCTATTTTATCATGTTCCTGAAATCATACTTAACTCCCTAGAGGGTTTTTTTTTTTTGTACACAACTAAGTACAAGTTGGGAGAAAGAGGATTAGTTAATTTTGTAGCAGTAATCAATACATGCGTACTAAAAGCAGAAATATGTCTGACTGGACCTTTTCCTTTACCTTTCAGCCAAAAAAAATAGAATGTAATCATCGTAGGATCATGCAATTTGTAAATTGTATGCAGCAAAACCCCTTAAAGACAACAACAACAACAACAAATACATAAATAAGCTTAGGCCACTTTAGCAAACATGGCCAAACTGATCAACATATTCACATAGCTTGCCTTATCTTGCTAATCTAGTTTCCTTACCTTTAGCAGACCTAGCAGCAGTATTTGGTACTGAATTCCTAGGTGTTTTGAGAATTGACTTCCTTTTGTTATTGGTATTGCCCCCTTCTTTTATCCTTGGCTGCACACCAGCAACACATGTGTCTGTAAACTGGACTCTATATTTCTCATTTGGTATTGACTTTGTTTTTTCCTTCATTACTGTATTGGACTCGTCCTTTTGCTGCTCTTCATCTGTATAACTATCAGGTCATTCAAAAAAGCACAAAATGTGAGAAATCCTTTAAAAAAACATGTATATGATTAGGCCTAATAAAAAAATGTGTGGTTCCGATTACGCTCAATTTTAGAATAGGTGGGGTAGGTAAATTTTTTGTTTTATTTTATCATTTTTTCCCCTGTGCAAGTGTCTATTTCAGTTTTTCCATTGTTTTCCAAATGGTCTCTGTGTTGTTTATTTCTTCCTATCAGATGTAAAGATTGGAAGAACAGTTTTAGAGTGTCTTTTTAAGTTGTCAGTTCCGCATCCACTATTTCTCGTAAGACTTCACAATTGTTGCAATTTTATTAACTTTTTCTCAAATATGTAATAAAAAAAAAAGTCTTGGGTCAGCAGTGAAAAGCAAGGTGGGGGTTGGGTAAACGGAACTAGACAATTATTTTTTTAGGCCTTATCAAGGGAGTATAGATTCCTGTCACTACTAGAATGTTCCTGGTTAGAAATGTGTTATTTGTGTAAACTAATGTATTTATTGCTGTATCTACCTGGAGTAAATGAGCACAAATATGGTTTGAATTTCTAACCACATGTAGTAGTGCTGTGTCTACCATATTTGTTATTTAGTAAAAAATATATTTGAAAGGATGCCATTTAAAACAAACATATGAAAATTTCTACCATTTTCATCAAATCACTGCTTTTAAAAAATAATATTAAGTATTGACATTAACGAATGAAAACAAATGATGGGTAAACTATACACATCACACCATGCACAAGTCAAGTTGTTCTCTTTGAACAGAAAATATGGATTATATACTGTGGTCACGAAAGCCTGTGTCTACATCACTGGTTCTTGAAGTGCTCAAAATGTCCAAAGTTACGTTCAAAATCACCATAATTTTTCCCAACATTTTATAAACTATGCCTGGGGAGGTATAATCATATTATTCCCCAAAATTTTCCTTCATTCAGCTGGTAAACATGTGTTACCTATGAGTTTTGTCCTCTCAAATCATTAGACGAGTAGTGGCAAGGCCCCTTAGGTCACTTATATTTTCCTTGGTTAAACAAAGAAAAATACTGGGCAAATTGCCAATAAATACCTAATTTTACCCTTTTACAACATGTTTGGTCACATCTACATATCAACTCCTTAGACAGTAACATAATTAAAGCATACCTATCAGCTTGACCATAGTGCTTCTGTACTAGTTCTCTCCAATTGGATGGGAATCCCTTGTAAAAAGCCAGCACAAACTCTTTTGAAAACCCTGCCACAGGGAGACAAACATATTAACATATACAATAAGAATACAATAGCTGTAACAATTTCATTTTAGGTTCTTACAGAGAAATCATATACATAAACTATAATTACAAGGTATTTACCACATGATGCACATGGCTAATTCAGTGGAAACAACGTGTACACTACTACACCTTATAGCTCTGGAAACATGCACTTTGAGGTTTCCGACACGTCTTAGACCCACTCTGCTATGGTTCCTCCCTAACTAAAACCCTGATATTGCACACATATTTTATGTGTTTGGATTTGGATTTGGGGAATAAAAACCACTCATAACCTTGCTAAGAACTATATAAAATACAGAAATAAACTTTTAAAGTCACTAAATTCAACCTACTTCTAATCTGTCATTACTTGTCTAACATTTGCTCGAGCTGCAAAACGGACAACATTAAGTCGCATACAAATAGACTAGCTCTATAGTGCACATACACACATCCTCGTCACACCCACGCTGCAGTTACATTGTCCGTTTTGCAAGGTGGAGTAAACATTTGGTATGTTGACATTTCTGTATTCTAATATCACAAATATAAAGTCTTCCACACCTACACATAGCAATTTACATTTATATATGACCACCTTACTTGCAAACAGTTTTCAGAAAGTACTTAACAAGTAGTTAGAAAGGAACATGAAGATTAGCTGTTCTAAGTATTCTTGAAATTGGAGTTTGTATCTGAGTGATTTTCTTAAATGTTCATAGCTCTGATCTAAGATTATATTTCTAAGTAAATTGCAGAAAAACTTGTGTTTCTTATACTGTACTGTACCTTGATCCAGGGTCAAAACTTTATCCATATAGCCCTTCAATCTATAGACTGTACCACTGCTGGTTTCTAGAGTATGTGCATCAACTCGTTTGGTTATCAAGGAACTTGCCCAGAAGTCGTCCTTTGGATCACCACTGTACAGGAGAATGGTAAAGTACATTGTAACTTCATCTAGAGCTGCGTACTGCATATTTTAACAATTGATCAGTGTTTATAGTGCCCTGTATGCCAATTTGACATGCCACAGACTTTCAACGAATTTTTTGTGACATACCAAAATTTGGTATTCCTCGTATCCATCTCTTTAATAAGTGGTGCCCCACAAGAAAACACAATTTTTACTGTTTTGACTCACTTTAACTGCCTTCTTACAATTAGAGGGTAGTCGGTGTATCAGCTTATAATCTTTCAAAGTTACAAATTAATCTTGGTGAAAACACCCCTTGTTATGCTTGTACTTACCGACGATGTCCTTCTACACATATGGCATTATGCTCCCTCATTGCCTTTACAATCCAAAAAGATATGATGACTTCCCTTTTCTTACTTGGCACCTACAGGAAAAATTACAATGTAAAACAAACACTGGCTGGCAATTCCTTTCTTTTTGTGTGGGATGCATGTAATCTATACAAAAGAAAACACTTTTTTTTGTTGATTGAAAAGGTTAGTATTGTTCATTGTTTCCAAGACTGTCTCAAAATTTAGAGTTGATACTGACTACATATTGTGCACAGTAAGGAATCCATTACAGTGTTTTTACTAAGGGCAGTAAGTAGGTAAAATTTTCAAGGGGTTCCCATGTCATTTTACCTGGGGTCCCAAACAAAATTACTTTAGACTCGATGGGGAAACACTGCCATATTTACTTTTCCTTGTCTGTTACCGGGGTTCCCAATCATTAGCAAAGACACTGCATTATCTATCTATCTCAACAGTAAAACATACACAATTTCCTCCAAATACTAGTATTGTTACAAAGCTTGTGAAAGTCCACAAGGTAATTCATTTCTGTGTATACTATTAAAAGCAAGACTTTTACTATCCATAATACAAAATGTATCAAAACAAAGTTTACTACAAGTCTTTGAATGTTATTCTTGCAACACAGAGCATACTGACGTGTCTGTTGAGCAGTCGTAAAAGAGGCTAGTGGTTTACGATGATGATGAAATGTTTATGAAAACACCTCGTACAATAAAGTTGCACACATCTTCAAGTGAAAACTATAATATAAGTACATAGTGTGTATCCATCTACTTACATGTACAGGTAATGGAGTTTCAAAGTCATCAGCCTCATTGCCCCATTTGACATTGCCTTGTTTACCTCTCAATTTCCTTGGTAAGATAGCATAATCATCTTCGCTATCAGGATGAATTGCTGTTGATACAATAGTGTAAGGTATTAGACATACATGTACATGGGTACAAGATGCTTTCCATAATAAAACTAAAATAAATTGCCTCAGAGACCCCATCTCAATTGTAATGTTACCAAATACATTCACATTACATTTACAGGACTATTTCAAACCAAATTTCAGTAATTTCAGGTAGACTTGTGATCTTTATGAATTAGGGCAGATTAATTGTCATGATTTCTTATTTCCACTCTACATGTGGTAACAGTCCTAGCTATGTATACATGAATATAAATCAAATATATACATAAATGAAGCCCAACAAATAACTGCCCAATAATACCAGAACTACATGAAGACAACAGCCTAACCTTGGTTTTTATATGTTGTTGAAATAGTGACACACACACACACACACACACACACACACACACACACACACACACACAATTTTATACTACATTACTACATGTATTTGTACTATTCACCCATAAACTGATTTTACCATAAAACTCTCAAATGTTCATCTATACCAAATCCCCAAATACAGATCACTGTAAAACCACAACACTCTCACCACTTTCTGTTGTTGTTTTTCCTGTCTTCTTCTTAATGTTTTCTTGACATTCTTCGCTGGTATTATAGTCATCATCTGTGCCAGAATGTTCAACTTCAATCATTGACGATATTTCTGCAGTACTACTGCAGTCATCCAAAGTACATGACTCATTTAATTCTGTTGAGCGCTCGGACAATGACAGGCTTTCAGTTATTTCTGTTGAGTGCTCTGACAACGGCACACCTACTGCCGATGAACAAATCATGTCACCATCATCCAACTCCCCTGAAGTACATGTATTATCAAGAGTTAGATTTTCTGAGGATTCAGTAACTGTCGCGTGGACACAGTTGTCTGACACACATTCAATGTCTTGTTCAGAGGAGTCCGCACCATTTTCATGATTTTTATATCCAGTCTGTTTGCTTTTGCTCATTTCCTCAGTTTGGTGTTCTTTGGTTCTGATTTCTTGGTGGAGTTTCACCCTACGATGAGGTTCCACTGATTTTGCTGAAAGTGTTGGACTAAGTCTATTCAAGTAACCTGCATAACCAGGATGAATTGAATGTTGTACAGAGTGATGGGTGTTTTTTAGTGGTGTTTCCGGAACAACATCTTCCTCCATTCTGTAGCCACTGTATTTGTTGTTATTACTCTGTGGCAAGTCAATGTGAGCACCTTTCAACTCTGTTGTATGTTGCATCATATGAGTTTTCTTCTCCCTGACACCAGTATCCTCATTACAGATCTGTTTTGCTGTAGACCTATTTTGTGATTCAGCTAACTTTTTTTTCATCTTCTTAATCCATGCAACCTGTGGTGATGGTGACACAAGCTTCCTAGGAGTGACTTGCTGCTCCTGCATTAGCCTTGCTCTCTTTATAAGTTCCTGGAAACAGAACAGAAAGTGTATCGTCTGATAATACTATGCATCGACAAATAAATCGCCACTGATATTCACAAACTGGCCCTTACAATGACCACAATTCTAAACTAACAAACTAGATGAATTATTCAAACTTTACGTTTGAAATACACAAGTTGAATTTCTTTTAGATCGCGCTGTATACAATTACGAGTTGAAACTGTTTATCAAAATTCTACATACAAAGCCACTGGAATTTGTCAGTCTCACAAAGAACACCCTGATCGCATATATCAAAAACTCAATAATAGTTATTTGGTGAATTGAATTGTTTGTACATTACCCATTTCATCTATCAAACTGATGAAATTCTTAGCCAAAGTAACTGTATTTGCACATAAAAAATGGCAAGAGAAATTATCTGGCATTTCTTTTCATGAAAACTTGAATATAATGGGTCAAAACAAACATCAAGCCAACGCCGGTTATTTACCTGTAATTTTTCCATGTTGTATTCCCACTATCACCATACAATGTACAATGTAACTCAGTGAAGTCTGGAAAACATGATAAAGGTATTAGATAATAAACCATCAGTCAATCCCTATTACACTTACTAGGTATGTAAAAGTATGTGATTGGCACCTGTAAGTGTAACATCTGAACATAAATACATCAACAAAGCTGGTGTGGATGATACAAAACATTGAAGTGAACACAGATAATGTAGTTGCTCTGTGAAATTTGTCATTTGGTGTATGACAAATACACACAGCATGCAGCAGAGTTGATACCAAACTTATTATTTCTAGTCTTACAAAGATTACTATTTTATTTATTACAAAGTTCATCTAATAATAATTCCATCTTGTCTAATTCGAAATAAATACTCTTCTTTAGACAAACCTGTTTCATTTACATGAACAATCTTGTAACATTCCCCAGTATCTACATGTATGTAGTTCTTATTACAGTATCGTTATTACGTCCATTGACATTACCATGTAGACGGCATCCCTAGTGTCTATGTCAGTATGTGGTCTATATGACGAGTATATTGACCTTTTTTAAATATAATAACCAAAATGTCTTATTCATTTTTTCAGTATTTTTATTGGAGGAAACCAATCCCTGTGAAATCACCGTGGTTTGAGGTTAAAAAGAGTAAAATATAAAAAAAAATGGTGCTGAGTTTGGACATTTAAATATTAGCATGTTGTTGGAAGCCACACGAGACTGTTGTTTATGCGTTGGTGAACAAGCTAAAAATTAGTGGTAAAATTCGCACTTGAGCTTGATTATGCATATATTCAGTGCTACAATCGTGTTATTACTGCAGTGCTGTTATATCAGGAGGTGATGTGGCGCATGATATTTATGATTTAGACGATACGTTCACGTTAGAATGTTACAATACAGACTCGAATGGAAGATAAATAAACGACGCCGTGACAGTCAGACAACAACGAACGGGCCTTTGCCTATCCAGTCGTCGAAAGAAATAATCGAGACTAGTATTGTGGCAAGTGAATAATTCTAAGTACTTACTTTGTCACTCTTCAATCAATGGCAATCGAATCACTTTCAAAAAAGATAGTTGGGTGCACTGCATGCAGGCAACGCATTCGTTAGAAACTTTTGAGTTCGTATCTGGCCAAGCAAATTTCCCGGTCACGGTGTCACAAACGGATATTCAATGAAAGGGGGGTTTCTATTGGTCAATAGGATAATGGTAATTCAAGGGAAATTTTCAATATCCGGATTCCTTTTTACGCAATGACAATTTGAGGCGTAGATTTACACAGATTTTTTAAAGATGATAGTAACCTGATATGCGAAGAAAACACAGTTTTTATCACACATCACAGCTGAGTCGGGTGCACTACATGAATTTAATAGCCAATCAACGACAACCTTAGATGTGTTTACTTTGTATTGCACCACGGGAAAAGACAACCTTGCCAAGTATCCCTGATAGGAGGCGCTTGACACAATTTGGCTGCTGTGGATCGATGCAGCATGCAGAGACCAGTGACCGAGTGTTGACTGAGATGCTAGTAGTTGACTGTTTTCAGCATGTATGTGATACTGGTCAATCTTTGCATGGAAATCGCATATATGGCTGATATGCACATTTTACGCTTACAAATGGCAATATATATGCATTTTAAAACGATGTACAACTTGTCCTCTGTCGCATTCCCAAACAGCCAAGCTCCACAAGCTGTCAATAGGGGTGGACCATTTGATATCCTGGGGGGGGGGAGATTTCGGGGGGGGGGTGCCAAATGGATTTGCTTGAAAAATGTCTTGGCAGGGAAATGATGCACAGGTTCGAGTATACTGTTCAACCTGCTCATACCTCTCCAACCAGGACATTTGTCAAATCATGACAAACAGTTTCAAACACATGTCAGGGACCAGTCAGTTTCGTTAGCCTGTGGTACATATATATATTTGTTCTTGTCTCTGTTTCTTTCATAAATGGTTTAAATATTACTTCATGTAAGGGTTCAAACATAACTATACATAAAATTATACATATAATACATGTATTACCTAGCTACCACACTAGTTACAGAACATGCCATGTAAGTGTTTGGCTGTTTCACAATCAGTGCTTCACTTATCTTGCACTTTGGGGCAAAAGTGAACTTGAAGGTTTTGTAATGGTAATCTTCATACTATTGGATAGTTTATAAAAGAACTTAATCTAAATTGTTGTAGCCAGTATGAATTTGTCAGAAGGGATGATATACTTCCTATTTCAGACACATCGACACCACAACTCAAATTCAAGTTTCTATTGTACACTAGGTATGACCTCCTAAAGTGCTCTCACACATCAATAACTTTACTATACATGCAATATCAATGCCCCTATACCATTTTACAGGCCCACTTTTATAACATGGAAAACTTATTTAAAAAGTTATATTAACTTCAGCTTTTCGATGCTTGGCAATATATATCTCAGAGGCTATGAATAACCTAAAAATTGCCTAAATAGAAACAAAAAACTACAGATCTGGCAGGGGGACCCCTTGGACTCATCACCCCAGAGGCCACTCATACGTTAAACCAACAATAAGATTCACCAAAATTGGTAAAAAAAAAAAAAAAAAAACTTGAAAAGCTTCTAGGGGAGACCCCCTAGGACCCCCATAAGAGGTAGACATGTCCAAGCCTCAAATCAAAGTTCTTCCTTCCACCTCTTACTGTCAAGATGCTATGAAACTTTATTTAAAAAATGTTTCAACCATGTGTAGTTGCTTTTTACAATTGTTAGAGCTGTCTTGTAAAGCTTGCAAATTATTGACTGAAAGTGTCTGTTAATAGCCTGAAAATTGGCTTTAAGAGTAAAAATCCTCCAGGGCTTCTAGGGGATACCCCCTAGAACCCCCCTCCCCATAAGAGGTACACATGTTCCAGTTTCAAATCAAAGTTCTTTCCTCCACATCTGTCAAGATGCTATGGAACTTTATTTCAAAAATGTTTCAACCTTATGTAGTTGCTTTTTACATGTTAGAGCTGTCTTGTAAAGCTTGCAAATTATTGTCTGAAAGTGTCTGTGAATAGCCTAAACATTGCCTTTAGAAGTAAAAACCTCCAGGGCTTCTTCTTCTTCTGTGGAGTCATGATGGGTGAATGGTTAGCGTGACAGGTTGTAGGTTCGAGCCCTGTCGCTGCCTGCTGTTTGTTTCTGAGTGGCTAAAGTCCTTGGGCAAGATTTGAACCACGACTGTGCCTTAGTCAACCCAGCTGTATAATTGGGGACCTGGTAGGATGTAGGTTGCAATGTGAAGGCTTTAATCCTATGCGCTGAAATGGCTGCAATGGATTGTATGCTCCCCGGGGAGTTGAGGAAGACTAAAGGGCCGTTGTGCCGTTCTGATCCGAGCCAGGGGTAATAATTGTAAAGCGCTTTGAGCACGGTGTGGGAAAGCGCTATATAAGAACCCAACATTCATTCATTCTAGACCCCCTAGAACCCCCCCCCCCCCGTAAGAGGTAGACATTTTCCAGTCTCAAATCAAAGTTCTTTCCTTCCAAAGTTCTTAGTGTCAAGAAGCTATGAAACTTTATTTCAAAAATGTTTCAACCTCGCGTAGTTGCTTTTTACATGTTAGCTGTCTTGTAAAGTTTGTAAAAATTATTGTCTGAAAGTGTCTGTGAATAGCCTAAACATTGCCTTTAGAAGTAAAAATCCTCCAGGGCTTCTAGGGGGAGACCCCCTGGAACCCCCACCCATTCACACACACTCACTTCCCTCTACAGCTTACTGTCAGATGCTATGAAACTTTATTCACGGGGGTCAGTGACTTTTTGTTGGCCCAATGGGAAAAAACACTGACACCCCCCCCCCACTGTATTTTCAGTGTGTCATCATACCATGGCATAAAAACTGTCAATGATGTTTATTTAATTGAAAATCAAACTTGTATGAAATATGTTGTTTTCTAAATAAAATCTGTGTGTGATAGAACAGCATCTTTTTACTCTCGAGCTCTGTATTACCCTGTGCGAAAACCAAACAGAAAATTGTGGCAACAAATGTAGGTGTTCAACGTTGATTTAAAAAAATCCGGATATCTCAAAGAAGCAAAGAAAAAAAGTTGCCAGCATAGGCGAAGGTGAAAAAAATAATTCTCAGGCAAGCAGGTGGGAAAAAAAATAATGACTCTCCACCAATCTTCCAAGCCCCCCCCCAGGACATCCAATGGTCTACCCCTTAGGACTTGTTTGGCATGTGGAAAACAGTAAATTCTAACTCCACGCAGTTTTATAGCTAAATATGAGCCTTGGTTTGAAGGGATGTGTATTGTTTCTCTCGGAATTGTAGGCTCTGTTTGAAATAGTGCAGAGTGCAATTTACAAGAATTTTATGTTCTCACTGTACGGTAACGTTAACAAGTACAATCCGTGTAGCTCATAAAATGAGTCAACGTAAAATGTGACACCCCCCCCCCCCGAAGGGTTTCTAAAGTAAGACCCTGTACCCTCGTAATTACCGAAGGCTCCCTTAGCCTAGGGTAGATCTTTGGTTAATCTTTCTTATGTGTTATCAAATACACGAAATAAAATAATATGTTAGAAAATAGAGTTAGGGAGGGGTGAGATCAATAGTTCAATGTAGAATAAAAAAATTCTTTTAGTAAGGCCTCAGACCCCCCCCCCCCCCTTCTAACTAAATTGGCCAAAATTGAAACAGCACAATCGAAATCAGTATGTAGTAATACGTAGTGCTATAAATACAAAGCCGGTATATACATGTAGTAAAAAATAGTACTATAGCGAAAATTCCTCTATTTCTTAATTTGACGACATTATTAATTTAGGGGTACAAACAGATCCATAAAAAGTAAAACCGTTTTTGTAGGATGAATGCAGGATAAGAACTAAAATGGCTGAACCCCCCCCCCCCCCCACACACACACACACACACACACACACACACAAAGTAAAAGGATTTTGTTTGTTATCCCACATTGCACTATTGATCTCGCCCCCTATAAGCGATCACACTACTACCAACGTTATTATTCCTGGCAAACAAAAATCGTCATTTGCTTAATTAGTGAAGTGAGCTTAGACGTTTTCCTTCTTTCCTCATCTTTCCTCATCAGAATGTATACTTTCTCAAAATATATAATTCCTCATCAGAATGTATACTTTCTCAAAATATATAATTCCTCATCAGAATGTATACTTTCTCAAAATATATAATAGGGGTCTGTGCCTTAATATCATGCAGCTTACTACGTCTCTGAAATTGCAAAACTGGTGAATTGAACTAACGTTCCTCGGGACACGGGTCTTTATAAATGTGCATGCACCAAAATGTCTGTAATAATATTATATTTAATAGGGTTTGTTTTACCTTGGGTAAATATCCCCCCCCCCCCCACACACACACACACTCAGTAAATTTGGTCTATAGAATAACGATCTCCTTGACTCACCTTATTATAAACAAGGTCATGCAAAAATGCTGGTATTAAGGTGAATTTACATTTCAATGAGATGCACATTCCACCAACTTTGAATGGTCAAACATATGGTTTAGGCCGATAGCTTGATAAAAGGCTGAAAACTGCGGTCATGCATGCATGCCAATATATGGTTTGACTTTCTCGGTTTTTCGGCCAATATCAAAACAAAACATTGAACGTCAAGAACACATTATTTTTTTAGTTTATGGTATTACGTTAACATAATTAGTTTGAGAGTGATGACAGCAATTATACAGGCTATGTTATTTTTGTTTAGATCGACGTACTACTGTCACGATGTCCATGTATACCTGGTACCAATTATACATGCATCTAGTTCACACTAAAAGGACAGAGTTGTAGTATCAAATTCTCATGTTAGTGGATCGGAGCAACTTTACACTGAGATTCTGTCTAAATATATATATTACGAATCATACGTTTCTGACTCAAATAATTCAAGGATACAGGGCTCACTTCATCGGTGAGTCTTCAGATCAGTTATGTCAAAGTTTGACAGAACTGGAGACCCATCTATGAAGAGGAGTTTAGCTGGGTTAGAAATGTATGGTTGGCGATAATGATTCCGTAATTTAATTCCTTTAATTTGTTCTGGGCCAACTTTATTTATAGCTCTGCACTATCCACAATTAATTAATTTTAATCCTATAATCAGAACTATTAAATGCAGTTGTTATTAGTGAACTCTATGGATGTCACAGATGTTATAAACATCAGTTTTATTTATATACATATTCGATCCCAAAATACGGTTCGGGTATCTTGCCATGCCAGTGCGGAAATGACAATATTAGATGTACTAATTTGTCATTCATACTGAACTTACCCACCAATTCACTATCCCATAGTGCTCCTATATGAAACATTAGCAAGATTACATTGTGTATATATATACAAATAATCTTCGGTGTGGGGGGGGGGGGTTATCTTCCCTTCTCTCGTGTGTCGGTCCGATTTCCGTCATATTCTCAATACGCATGGAAGTAATTGTAATGTGTAATACCAATTTGACAATTTTTACATATAATACGGTTGTAGATCTGGTGAAGTATTGTGACTGTTAAACTTTGACTCTGCTAAGAGTTCAACACTCTCTAGGTTAGCAGAAATATCATTACATTTCAACGAGAAAGGCCTCAAACGATTAGCTTAATAATTCTAAGGAACAAAAAATCCACCCAGGCGTTCAAAGAATTCAATTTCCACTAGTTCCGGTGGCAGGTGTATCCATAGCAACAAACACACGTCGAGTAGTTCTGGTAAGAAAAGTGATATGTATATAAAATATAATGCCGATTAATGCAAATTATAAATAGCTAAAATGAATAAATTTTACTGCGAAGTTGAAAGGTCGTAACCTACAACTATCGGGATTCATTTCACCTCTGCTGAAAACAATAATGTTAATTTCTCTTTGAAAGAAATTATGCCATGTACAGATAATGAAAAATTCATTTTTTTTAATTACAAAATCCTATGAATGATTTAAAACAAGACAGCTGCTCGCCCTACTACAGGTTACAAAAGGTTACTCACTCAACCGTCCAAAAAAGTGACCAACTTTTGTATTTTATATATTCAGCAGCTTTTAATGCATTCCAAAAGGTCAATATAACTATGAACATTGACGAAATCAGACGAAACCACATTAACGAACTAAAAAACAGAGACAACATCAGAGTAACCATAGAAACCGTTTGGCCTAACCATGTAACTGAATATATCAAAGATCGGTTGCCTGCCACATGAGAAAAATTAACAGTTTCCTTTTTCGTGTAAGGGTGCACCCTTTCTTTTTTTTTCTTTTTTTTTAAAAATATTTTTGTGCTGGGAATTCCTCCCAGCGATTTTCTGTAAGGGTGCACCCTTTCTTACTTCCAGTACTCTGAAAACTTTGTAATTTTACTGCATAATATGCACACATCATTATATAGAGAGAGATATACATACATATGAATGTAAGTGTCTCGCTGGAGAGAACAGTGCTCGATGCAAATATTAGTAGCAGAACATTATAGACTTAATTCAAAAAGAATAAGGATGTAAATAAGGATGTAATAAGTCGTTACTCAGTGTTTCACGCTTCGAGCGATCTATATACATATATATGTATATATATATGTATATATATATATATATATATATATATATATATATATATATATATATATATATGTATATATATGTATATATACATACATATTTACTATGGCGATTAACGAAATAAACGAGATCTCGATTGAAAAAGGCATCTTTACCATGACGTTAACGTTGCCTTCTTGTAAATTGTTACTTTTTCGTAATTTTGTTTTTTGTATGATAGCTCTAGATAGGCCGATCACGAACACATATTGCATGAGCCAGTCATGCAGCGTCTAACTTAGATATCGGGTAAGAGGTCACATTCCACTAGAACGCATTAATCCATTAACGTGACACAGTATATATCTACATGTATGTACATTGGATATTGTAAAATTTTATATCAAAAAGAGTACAAATGCAGAGTTTCTAAACTCTACCCTATATTTAGAGCATCACGCCGCGGGTGTACAAGTACTAGTATGGTGTATAAAATGATATTATGTAGTAGACAGCCGCCATCTATATTGACTGGCTAGAAATCTCTAGCGACCATACTTCTTACAGTGAAAAAGTTCTCATTCTCGTTGATTATGTATACTGCTACAACTGAGTGATTCTTGAACACGTATGCTTGTCATGCCGTACCAGTAGGGGTCTGCGATTTCTCACGACCTGATTACATGTAAATTACACCGCTCTGCTGTGCAAGTCATAGCACACCCATGTGATTAATACGAAGGTTAAATGAAAGAATACATTTAAAGCATTGAAATGAACTAATAGGGGAAAATGAAAGACTCGCTCAAATGAATAGATTTACTATGCTAGAATAGGTAGCCATGGTAACGAGCTTTCTCATCAATCTACTAGTAGACTCGTCTGAGACGACTGGAGTTCAATCGACGTATTGTGATTTTTTCATGAAAAACAACTGTATTCCAAAAGCTTTCGTTAGTTTTGTTTAAATACAAAAGCTACGCATATCGTACAGATGTAAGCCACGACCCATTTATAATGCCGTAAATAGGACCATGACTTATATCTGAAATACACCGGTTTGTATCCCTCCGCTGACATTAATACTTGTCCCCAACTCGTCTGACCCTGAGTGTAGATTTACAGGAGGGCGTTAGAATTCACATTTGAATGATTAGGCAGACCTAGAACTTAGAAGATGTAACTTGCCAGAATTGTTTTTTTTTTCGATAAGCCTAAAGGTTCGACGTCAAATGACATTTTTAATTATCATTATGCATTTCCACGTGTTTTAGTGGTGATAAGAAATAAATATGTTACAATTGTAAATTGTGGGGTTTTTGTTTTGTTTTGTTTTGTTTGTTTTTTTTGGGGGGGAAGAGATTATCGTTGCCTATTTTACTACTTGCATTTCCTTTGTTTTTATTCTGTGGAGCAAATAATGAACTCGCTGCTGTGACCACTGGAGGAAAAAAAACTGACTCCATTCTAGGTGAGAGTACCCCCGTGTTTCCTTTCACTCACCGTGAATCAGCATACTGTAGACTGGTCTAGGAACTGCTGACATTGAACGTATCATATATGTTACACTTGTCCTCCCATCCAAGGTTACTCCGGAGGGTTAATACTACAGCATTTAGTATTCTCCGACCTCGTGTCAATTCTGTACTAGTTCAATTTAGGGATTCAAAAAAGATTCTGTATTCCATTTTTTAATTTGAAGTATATCTGTCATGATTGATTTAGAGTGAAATAAAATGGCTAAGAATAGCAAAATGTACGGTATATATGTCACGAACTTAAAAAGTGTATGTTGCTAAGCATTTATCAAGATAATTCACAGGTCTATTCCGGCCTGTCTATTGAGCGGGTCTTGACGACAAAGCTGACACACCAGTAGTAAGGTAAGATAGGTGTGCACATAGACGATATGGGAGGTCACCCCCTGGTAATAAACTTTAAGGCGGATGACTCGGCAATACGTACAGTAGCAAGGCAATCTGATTAAAATCCGATGTGGTGAAAGCGGCTAGATGTCCTTATTTACCTCTATTCATCGTGTTGTGACGTTTGTTTTGTTCGGAGTGATCGCCGCCTTTACACCGGTTCAGATGTGGGAAGGCGGCGATCACTCCGAACAAAACAAACGTAACGCGTGATGAATAGAGGTAAGGACATCTAGCCGCTTTCACCACATCGGATTTTAATCAGATTGAGTAGCAAGGTTGTCCTTCAAATGACCTCCATTAGATTTCATCTCTGCAGCCAACAATGCACTGGGAAAGTGAGGAAGTTAGAGAAAACGTACCATTTTCTTTTCTTTGACCTTTCTACAGGTGCAGTCAATGAAGCTGATCTTGCAAAAACCTGTTCTTACGCAATTTTTCACAAGGCGGGCATCTTTTTTTTTCGATTGGTAGCGGGATGGCCGAAGACTTGTGACGAGAAAGTCCTGATTTTGCTACAGTGGGAAGGGAATTAAGAGGAATTTATTATGGGGGAGGTGCTGTTATACTAGGAAATGTTTGTTAGTGGAAAACACATGTTTTCCTGGTGGGGAGTGGGGAAATCATTCACAATTAATATTGGGTTGGCAGTTGAATTAAACCCGGTGGGAGGGAGGGAAGGAGGGCTGATATCTTTCATTACTAGTACAGTGGGCGGCAGATAAGAATTAACACTTAAAGCACCCTCCTCAATTTTTATTTTTGGGTGGGGGCATTTTTGGTCGGAAACAACAACAACAACAACAACAAACAACAACAACAACAACAACAACAACAACAACAACAACATAATACAATTACTGGAAACCACAAATCTTCCCGTTGGCCAGTTTCACCTGTTTCCCGGCAGTACGATGACGGATCGCATGGTGAGAATGACGTCACCCTATGATCCCTTGTCATATAATTATAATTGATTCACAAAGCCTCTGTTACATTTGCTGGCTCAGTAGTTACGTTATGTTTTTAAATTGTTATATAAGGAAAACATATATTTCACTTCCTAGCAGGAGGTAAAATAATCCAGGGAGAAAAGAGAACTATCAAAGCAAAGACTCTGAGAAGGGGAAAAGAAAACCCTTCTATTTACTACAAAGGTAAAGAAAAGCTTAAAACAAATACTGTGTGAACATAATCAAATAAAATTGCTTCACTAAAACTGCGTCCATGCTCTTTTCAAAGGCTGAGTATGCATAATATTCTATAGGCAATATCTTCAATATCGTTATTTAAAACCTTTCTCCACAATGAACTTGAACATGTTTCAAACAGGCTTCTGACACAAGTCCAACAACAACAACAACAACAACAACAACAACAACAACAACAACAACAACAACAACAACAAAAACAACAACAACTGAGATTTTTTACCAAAATTCATTCACGATATATATGAGTCTGTATTCTATGGTCCTCACTGCACTGTTCCCCACGAACTTTGACCGAAATCAACCTGTATAAAGAGAGGGAACGACGTGATGGGTATGAGGCCTCCCCTCAAATAAAAAGTTCCAGAGACAACTCTGTCGACTGGGGATCTAAAATTTTGAAAAACACAGATACGGCGTTTCTGTGATTTTTTTCGTTATAAACTGTCTGTTTTATCTTCCCTGTTTTGATTGTGTTTATTATTTTTAGGAAAGTGAGTAGGTTGACCGTGTATGCCATGGTTATAGTTATAGGCGGAAGGATCTGTGTCGTGAGTGATACGGCTCTGCTTATATCTAAGCTGTAGTGAAGGAGCAGCGGCTTATTGAATCCGTGGTGAATTCACTGTTGTGGTTCTGTATCACTGAATTTAGCCAGTACCCTTTATCAGTTCTACACACACAAAAAAAATTGTCAACATGTTTGCTCCAGCCGGGTGTTACATGACAGAGAAAGAGGTGGAGGATTGTTGCAAAGAACCAGAAGACGCTTGCAAGGTAAATATTGTCTCGTATAAATCTTTATTTGTGGAGAGAAATTGCATCTGCTAAACATTAAACTCAGCTATCATATCACAACAATGTGTTAATCATTAGTCGTAACGGCATAGCATATATGGATAGATGGTCAAAAGGGCAATTAATGTAATGATGGTTGTAGCTTGAAGAATGTTTTAAACCTTTCTTTCACCTTGGATAAATTAAAATGCAGTCGGGGTCAACTATTCTTGAAATGTATTAGACTGACTCTAGGCCAGAGTGTCCATTGATATGCTTTTGGTCTCAGTTCATTCAGCCATAGCAATATTTAACAACACACAAAGCGTACCCAAATGACCTCCGTATTGTTGAAAACTTGACAAGGACGATGTTTACCAGCTTCATCAGAACAGCTTCACAGAATCACATTATCAACATGCTTTACATTACCAGGGTGTATAAAATATTTTTAAAAACAGCTTAGACAAGCTAACAAGACGAAAATACAGCATGCCCTGTAAAGTACGCCATATTACCTCAATAGGAATTCGGCCATGTAGAACTGATGCCTTGGCGAACCAAGAAAGTCATTGAACCCTTTTGACCCGTACATGGCCCACTTTGCAATTGATATTAGCCCAGGCCACTATAGTAGTAGTCACTACAGCATATATTATAGTAGTGTGAGGCATGACGTAGCACGTCTAACAATTCATCATACACATGATAATGCGATGTATATGAACTGTTAACACAACCGAACTTAGGTAGTTTAAAAAGTACTATTGGCATCCGGAGAAATTGTTCTCAGTGTAGCGTATGAGGTATATTATATAATGTTACATGTAATCACTGGGATAAGTTCATATACACATCCTGGTAGTGCAATTTATAGCACTAATAGTGCTAAAAATAATACTGGTAAAGTGTTTTCTCTTGGGGATTTTATTAAGTTCAAATGAAAATGATAGCAGCACAGGTGATCAATGGTTTGAATCAAAAGTATTATTTTTGTGTAAGAAAAATGAAATTAGGTTAGGGATACTTATTTTTTTTTTAGCACAACTGAACTGTAAGGTCCAGTAGTGCTATATGCTTGGTAAAATGTATGTGTCTCTCTCAACTGCATGGTGAATGAGTTGAAACTTGGGGATGTTTCTGGAGGTATTATTCTGCAGTTATTGTTGAAAACAATTCGACACAATTGCCCTAGCAACCATGACCACGCCCTTAGCAACAGTGAAATGACGATACATATTACAAAGATAACAACAGAGTTGGGTAGGTAAATGACTAAAGATTCAAAAAATGTATGCAAATGTGCCTAGCAACAGGACTACGCCCATAGCAACAGCTAAATGATGGTCTATATTGAAAAGTGGGAAGGGTAGTCAAGTTAATAAAGATCCCCAAAAATGTTTGCAAATTTCCCTAGCAACAAGACCATGACCAACAGCCAATACAGTTGTGCTACAACGCCACTGGCGCTAGTTTTGGTCAAAACTTATATCTCAAAAATTACTTGGTGAATGGGGGCTGAAATTTGATGAGCATGTTTGCAGATGTGTCAATCTGTAGAAGCTGTACAAAATCATTTGACACAACTGGTCCTAGCAACCATGACCACGCCCTTAGCAACACTCGAATGCCAGTATATTTTGCAAAGGTAACAACATTATTGGGAAGGGAAATTATTAAACATTCAAAAATGCATGCAAATTTGTCTAGTAACAAGACGACATCCATAATGATTATGCTCATGGCTAGCTAAGATAACAACAGGGATGGATAGGCAAGTGGATAAACATTCCAAAAACGAACCCATGTATGCCTAGCAACAATACCATGTATATAGCAACAGCGAAAATACGATGTGTATTGCATAGATGGATTGACATGTAGATAAACATTCCACATATGGACACATGTATGCTTAGCAACAAGACCATGTCTATAGCAACATCGAAAATACGATGTATATTGCATAGATAACTTAAGGGATGGCTTTGCATGTGGATAAACATTGTAAAAATGAACACATATACCTAGCAACAAGACCATGCCCATAGCAACAGCGGAATATGATGTATATTGCATAGCTAACATAAGCGATGGATTGCATGGCATGTGGATACACACTTTTTTAATTATGCAAACTCTACAACATCATTTAATAGTTGTCTCTTAAAAGATTTCAAAATGACTGAGCATAATCTTTCAAAACGGATTAGTGGGTGGAAGCTATTAGTTTGATTGACATTTGTATTTTTATCACCCGAACCGGTTGTCAGACTATCGTTACATGCATATTAACCAAACACAACACTGAATTTATAACTAAAGGTATGCCTTCTTTAAATGGCTGACGACTGTGTTTGGAATGAGTTGTTGTTACTGTTTAATTGTATTTTTTTTAGGATTTCATCAACCAACAAACTATGATCAGGATCAAAGAACCCAAAAGGTCCCTGGACTTCTACACAAGAGTCATGGGCATGAGGTAGGTACATTTCACTGGGTGTAAATGCCTTGTTTATCAGAATTGTTATGATACACTTTTACCTGGCTAGTAGACGTATATTACCATGGTGGTGTTCTACAGCAGCAACTGTTTTCCCCAAGGCTGAAAGTCGAGGGAAATACTAGTAGTTCAGTGCTACATGACAGCACAGGGTTAATATGACGTCTACTAGTGCCCAAATAAGGCAAGGCAATAAGTGTATTATAACACATCATATTCTCAGGCACATATTCATTCCATGGTCAAAGCAAATCACCGAAAAGACTCCCATCCTACAAGAACAGTTCCCCAGGGAAAAAAGAATCAGTAGAATACGACTAGTGGCTCGCTCCATGCAAATTGAGGTCACTATGGCGCATTTTTCTATACCACGTGACTTGATCTAAGCCAATCACTGACGGCTGTATGAAAACGATGTGCTAAAAACGAGAATAAATGTAAATACGTTGACATATTCTTGATGTGTGTACCACTTCAAATTCTTAAATTTGAATTGTTTATTATACATGTTGGGTGTCTATTATTCTATTACTTTTTATATTATGTGTACATCTACTGACACATTCAATTGGAAATAAATGAATAAGTAAGTAAATAAATAAATAAACAACTGGAAATGAACATTTGCATATAATGTGTCACTAAATGTTGATCCTGGACCACTTCTTTCAAACTAGGATTACATGGCTGTATATGTCAATATAACCCACCATTATGATGTACTCTCAATGATGACACTGTTGTTAAACTATTCACTCAAACACTGTGTCAAACCATGGTCAAACTAGCATAGCTGTACCCTCTTCACCGTTACCAAGTTTGACAGCTTAAGCATCACCTGTTTATATTTAGTGATAGTCACGGTATGGTAATTATATTCTCGATAGACTGATCCAAACATTCGACCAACCAATTGCAAAGAGAACTCTGTTCTTCCTTGGTTATTGCAATAAGGGAGACATTCCCGAGCGTAAAGAAGACAGAATCAAATGGCTGTTCCTGAAACCTGGATGTATTGAGCTCTGGTAGTAAGTACATTAATCCATTCACAGTTCAGTTTAGTATTATAATACTCTTATTAATGACCCGTGGTCAAAATGCCATAAAACTTGGGAATTTGTTGTTTTTTAGCGGTGTTTTAATCGTCGTTGTGGTAAACCTGGTAGCCAGTGCTGAGTATGGTTTGATCAGGTTCCCTTAGACATGCCAAATAAGTATGTGAGTGAGTGAGTGAGTGAGTGAGTGAGTGAGTGAGTGAGTGAGTGAGTGAGTGAGTGAGTGAGTGAGTGAGTGAGTGAGTGAGTGAGTTGTTGTTGTTGTTGTTGTTGTTGTTGTTGTTGTTGTTGTTGTTCCTTTATTCCTCCTCAAAAAAGAGAAGAGTTACACAACAATAAAGCAAAAAACTATCAAATCAGATCAAAGAGGAAAAGTATAAATAATTACAGAAAACTAATTGCAATAAGTGAGTGAGTGAGTGAGTGAGTGAGTGAACAAAAACATACAAAAATGTATGCAAATATATCTAACAACATGACCACGCCCATAGCAACAGCCAAATGACAGCAAATATCGTAAAGATAGCAACATGGTTGGATAGGCAACTGGATAGTCATTCAGCATTCACTTATTGTTAGCGTGGACTACCATATGGATAAACATTTTTAAAAACTGTACAGTTGTGCTACAACGCCATTGGTGGTATTTTTTAATTTCCGATGTGTATACCACGTTAAGCATAACGTTCGTTTGTTCAAATCATCAGTTCAGTTTCTTTTAAAATCTTCTAGGAAATATATATCTCTGTGCACCTTTTCAATCAGAGGTGCCCACTTACCATGTTCTCTCTTTTCTCACTCAACAGCGACTACGACGCACACAAGCGAGGTAAAAAAATGCACAACGGCAACTGTGAGCCACTTGGATACGGTAAAAATCATTTGTTTCTTTGTCTCCCGGAAGCGGGACTGTTGAATTCTGTCGCACACGAAGTAGAGAAACATGTGCGGGTTTTAAAAAAAAACAAATTTCGGTTCTGCAATAGATGGTGTCCTTTATACCCCTGTACACAACTGAGTAGTTGATGAATGCATGTGAAACATGAACAATTGGTGTATTAATCATAAGAATTGTACAACACTGCCAGCTTAGAATATAAGACTTTCTATGGCCATTGCACAACTGGGGCAATTGCGATACAACCTTAAATTACTAAACAGTCACATTCATTCAAATGGGTATCGTTCTAAATAATATGGGTTGCTTGAATTATGACCTGGTACAGGAGACTGTAAACTTTTACCCCACATGTCAACCCAAATATGTATACATAGATGGAAGTTGCATGGTAACTGCATGCTGTCATGTAGTGATTGTGAAAAACGTTATGATTACATCATGTAATTCATGCATGACACACACTGGGTATGTTAATGTGTGAACAATAACATATAGACACTCGATTTTCAAGCGCTTTCATTTCCAACAGGTCATATTGGCATTGCAGTACCGCATGTGAAATGTGCGTGCGATCGTTTTGAAGAACTTGGAGTTGAATTTGAAATAAAATATAATGCTGGTAAGTTTCAAAGTTGATACCGGTAAGTTTATAGTTTGAAAGTTGATACCGGTAAGCTTATAGTTTCAAAGTTGATACCGGTAAGATTATAGTTTCAAAGTTGATACTGGTATTAAAGTTTATAGTTTCAAAGTTGATACCGGTAAGTTTATAGTTTCAAAGTTGATACCGGTAAGATTATAGTTTCAAAGTTGATACTAGTAAGTTTATAGTTTCAAAGTTGATACCGGTAAGTTTGTAGTTTCAAAGTTGATACCGTCATCATCATCGTCGTCATCATCATCATCATCATCATCGTCGTCATCATCATCATCATCATCATCATCATCATCATCATCATCATCATCATCACCACCACCACCACCACCACCACCACCTCCATCATCATCATCATCATCATCATCATCATCATCATCATCTTTAGCCTAGACTCCAGGCTTGTAGTTGATTAAGATATTACTCACAACTCGAACTGTATGTTATAGCCTATCTAACACGTCTGGAGTCTAAATTTACCACAAGTCTAGAGTATAGGCACCACCACCACCACCACCACCACAATCACCACCATCATCATCATCATCATCATCCTCATCATCATCCTCATCCTCATCATCATCTTTCTAAAGTCACCAGACTGGTTTCCATGAAATGACTCTCCTCTTTGTATCCTATTCCAGGACTGGTACCGGATACGGCGTTTATTAGGGATCCCGATGGTTACTGGATCGAGATAATAAACGGAGCCACACTTGTCAATGTGAAGGCGTAAACTATTCCAGTCTCACGATATGGAACTTTACCACTAACGAATGATCAGATCTGATCACATTGAATTGTTCGACATATGATTGATCAAGGGACGAGATCAATAGTTCAAAAAAAACTAAATTCTTTTCCTTCGGGGTGGGGATGGGGGTTTGAGCCATTTTAGTTCTCGTCCTACAAAAACGATTTTTACTTTTAATGGATCTGTCAGTCTCAGTTTTACATTTTTTTAAAGAAATATTTGTAAATAAGGGTAACAGTGTTACCCTTTTTTACTAATATTATTTTTAAATGTCGTAAAATTAAGAAATGGAAGAATTCCCGCTATAGTAAATAGCACTAAAATAAAGTATCAACAAAAAACAACTATTTTTTCCTCACTTCATACCGGCTTTGTGTTCATAGCATTGCATATTACTACAACTTGATGTGAAGTTGGTGCTGTCTGAGACAATTATCAATTTTGGCCAATTTAGTTAAAAGGGGGGCGGGGGGGGGATCTAAGGCCTAATTAAAAGAATTTAGTTTGTTATCCTTCATTGAACTATTGATCTCACCCCCCCCCCCAATTAAATTGTATTATTATATAGGAAAATGATGTAGTGTCTATCATGTTGGTAATACTATGATTGCAAAACTTTTCACAACACGTACCCTGACCTTTGAACTGCGAAATGTGTACACGTAATTTCAATGTTATATTTTTACTGTTACTGTTTATGATAGTACCATACGTTGTATTCAAAATCTACCTCCAAATGACTTTAGATAAAGCATACAAATTATTGTGTATTTTGCACAAATGGACAAAAAAAGGAGGGTATTCTCAAAATTACATAAATACACACAGAAAATATATAATATTTTAATATCATTATGTGACACAATATGATACAGCAGACCAGGAGCAGCTGCAGGGCCAATAAGATACATACTAATAATGAACAACTCAAGGTACGGAGTTAGGAAATGACAACACGACAAGGCACGCATTCTTGGTATTGATTTGCAGAACTTACCCTCATTTAGTGAATAAAAGTTGATTCTTTGATAGTTAGAAAACATTGTGTATTTTTTCATTGTTATTGTTGATTAAGAATATGATTGTATGAAAGACAGACAGACAGACAGACAGACAGACAGACAGACAGACAGACAGACAGACAGAGACGTGATGTACGCGTCACCACACCTTTTTTCAACATGTGTTGCCATCATATTTTGGTGTTTATGCTTTAAAAATTAAAATCATACTACCATATATATGCAACCCACGACACTATTTATAAGTTATTCTAAAGAGGCGGCCGTACTGTACTTTAGAATAACATCGATAGTAGCACACCAATCAGCGTTGGTTATCAACGGTGTCTTTCAAAGAGGCTATAGAAAGGGTTGCTCCGATACACATTTGTTCAACTAGAACATGTCTCGTTTGGCAGATTTCATTCCGACTGGGGAGATTGAAGCTGCTTGCAAAGAACCCGATCCTTGCACACAGGTGAAAAACAACATGATTTGTGTGGTATATGGACAGTTTAATTTTTTTGCATCACCAAGCATATCCGACATGAGCATACATATTTGCGTACACAGCAATACCATAATGTAGGAGACCTCAAATTCATAAATTCTTATGAGATGACGGGATTCAACCGTGCTTTGAAATAATTTTCAAAACAATTTATAATTATTTACGCAATTTTTAAATCCTTCCTCGCTATGGTCGTCAAATTGACTCGGCGTGGACGATGAATCGTTTAGATGTAAGCAAGAACCTGCCGTATTATGAGTGAAATCACGAACTAAAAAAATAACCACGTCACCACAGTACGGGCATAGAGTGTGACAGTACGTATTAAAACGGGACACATGAACTGAAGTCATCTTTTCAAATTTGTATATATGTTGAAGTAAATAAGAGCATATACATGTAAACACTTGTACAAATTAACGGCGCGAAAGCTTCATTTTTATTTGGGGAGGGGTGTTAATTTTTTTAATTTTTGGGACGTAACTTTAGCATTCTTACTTCGGCTGCAGAGTCGAGCCATCACTTGCTCTTGGTATAAATTCAATCCAGATTCGATGGTGATAGTATTCGACATACTCAGCTGGACTTTGACGCCAGATCTGAAAGAGGATTATTGAAGGCATGCATATAGTACTCTAATAGTAAAATCGAGATTGTATGTGTTTTACCATCATAATAAAAAACATTTTCGGCCCATATGTGTCCTTAAAACAATACCCATTCGTACATTCAAAGCAAACAGACAATCTCCTTTTACCCAAAGACAACGTGTCTCTTGTCTGACCCACGAATATCTCTGGATTTCTATACCAGAGTCCTCGAAATGAGGTAAGTGACGAAATATTTATTCTAAATTTCATATCTTATCATTATTGTGTACTTTAAAATTAACCAATTTAAACATTAATTTCACGAACACATGGATGCCATAAACAGGAAGTTGTTTGGGGAAATTGTTCTTTGTGTTCAGGGTATAATCATTTATTGCGAACATTTTTCGATAACGTGAAAAGAGTCAATGTCCTAATAATATTATACGGACTTGTTGAAGTAGGTCAGAAATCGCCCAATGTTATTATCCTCTCCATTTAGATTACTGCAAACCTGTGACGTGCCTCATGCAAAGAAAACCGTGTTCTTTCTTGGCTATGCCAAACCGGACGATATTCCTAAGGATAACGAAGACATAAGAGTCAGATGGCTGTTTCTGAAATCTGGCATTAAAGAACTTTCATAGTAAGACTCAAGTATACGAAACATTACTTGGTTGAATGATTGCTTGATCGGTCGGTCGGTCGGTGGGTTGATTGATTGATTGATTGATTGATTGATTGATTGATTGATTGATTGATTGATTGATTGATTGATTGATTGATTGATTGATTGATTGATTGATTGATTGATTGATTGATTGATTGATTGATTGATTGATTGATTGATTGATTGATTGATAAAGTGTTTTTCATCGCAATTTGTGGCATATGTACTTGTGGTGGCGCTCTACAGAAAGTTATTCGTTCACTGTCATCGGTTCACACAACACGTTGAACCACTTCCGCCGATGATAAAGACTGCTGTGTCGAGTATCTGGCGAGCGTCACGAACACAGTTAGCCCGCTACAGTCCCACTTTTTACACGAGTTTTGTCACCCATTCCTGAAGCAGAAATAAAAGCAGCGTGCAAAGAGCCTGGTCCTAGCACAGTTGTTTGTATACGATCTGCAGGGCCGTCGCCTGACCAAATTGCCAGGAGGGCAGAACCTTGTCTTGGTGCAATCATGCATTTAAAATTTAGTTCATATTATCTGGAAGTGTATTTTGTTGTGGCAAAGCTGAAAGATATTTTGTGGATGTGCACTTGGTAAATCACTTCTCCTGAAGTTTGATTTGGTTCCAGAAATATAAAGAGCAAAATAAAGAGCAAAATATTTCACAGACTTTCAGACTTTGATGGCCCTATGGAGACTTTCAAGACTATTGTTACTCGTGGAAAATGCACAGTGCATGTGCAATTCTTTTGTACTTTCCCGTACAAAGAATTTTTAAAAGTTACAACTTTTAACTGGACACATGTTTATTCAAATTTGAGCCAGCGTACAATAGAGATATAAGATACATATTAGCGAGGAGTCAGTGTAATAACGATTTATTTTGCTGGGTATATTCAATGTGTAAACAATAACAACATATAGACACTCGGCCTGCAGTACCGCATGTGAAAATGCGTGCAAACGTTTTGAAGAACTTGGAATTAAATTTGAAATGAAAGTTTATTATACTGGTAAGTTTATAGTTTCAAAGTTGATACTGGTAAGTTTGTAGTTTCAAAGTTGAAACTGGTAAGTTTATAGTTTCAAAGTTGATACCGGTAAGTTTATAGTTTCAAAGTTGATACCGGTACGTTTATAGTTTCAAAGTTGATACCGGTAAGATTATAGTTTCAAAGTTGATACTGGTAAGTTTATAGTTTCAAAGTTGATACTGGTAAGTTTGTAGTTTCAAAGTTGATACTGGTAAGTTTGTAGTTTCAAAGTTGATACCGGTAAGTTTATAGTTTCAAAGTTGATACTGGTAAGTTTGTAGTTTCAAAGTTGATACTGGTAAGTTTGTAGTTTCAAAGTTGATACCGGTAAGTTTATAGTTTCAAAGTTGATACCGGTAAGTTTATAGTTTCAAAGTTGATACCGGTAAGTTTATAGTTTCAAAGTTGATACTGGTAAGTTTGTAGTTTCAAAGTTGATACTGGTAAGTTTGTAGTTTCAAAGTTGATACCGGTAAGTTTATAGTTTCAAAGTTGATACCGGTAAGTTTATAGTTTGAAAGTTGATACTGGTAAGTTTGTAGTTTCAAAGTTGATACCGGTAAGTTTGTAGTTTCAAAGTTGATACTGGTAAGTTTGTAGTTTCAAAGTTGATACCGGTAAGTTTATAGTTTCAAAGTTGATACTGGTAAGTTTGTAGTTTCAAAGTTGATACTGGTAAGTTTGTAGTTTCAAAGTTGATACTGGTAAGTTTGTAGTTTCAAAGTTGATACTGGTAAGTTTGTAGTTTCAAAGTTGATACTGGTAAGTTTATAGTTTCAAAGTTGATACTGGTAAGTTTGTAGTTTCAAAGTTGATACTGGTGAGTTATACTTCCAAAGTTGACACTGGTAAGTTTATAGTTTCAATTGATCAGTTTGGTTTGTTCATGTGTGTATGTGTTTGTTTTTGTGATATTTCAATGACATACCTTGGTTTCTTTGAGGATATCACTTCATCTCTAAGAGCTTACTGGCAGGATGTTTTTGCTACATGGGTAATAGCTTCCCCAGCTAATTTCTCTTTACATTTCAGTGTTCGGTTGTGCATTGTTGTAGTGACATCGAAGAAAACATGGTATTGACATGTGTTTCACCAATACCTGCATTGATCATACCCTGGGGTGATAAAAATGAGAATACTTACAATCTATATATACGTTTGAGAACAAGTAGTTACTTCACTATTAAAAATGAACTTTATTTTTAAATTTGATCAAACGTTCTGTATCAAACTGAAACGGTATGATTTTGTGAATGGAAGTCTATATTCAAATCACAAAGGGTATATTATTATACATTTACAGATATTCCAAGCATATATACAGGAAATATATCAACATAGTCCCAATTAGTCAGAGAGACAATGAAATACAAGTATGTGAAATAGTAACCAAAATAATAGCATTAGACAGTACATGTAGGTGGAAAGAATGTGATTCATTTCCTAATCTGTAACTAGTATTTACCTGAAAATAGAGGTCAGATATCCATGGAATATACACATTCACCATTACAACGATTGTAGTTACATCTTATTTTCGTCAAAATCACATACCTGTTGCTATTTCAGTGTTGACTATCGAAGGCTGCCATTCTACGCTTCTATCCGACATTTCGATGGGGTTTTATTTGTGTACACGTTATTGCTGGTACCGCAGTTGTTACATTCAACATGTAAAACACTGCCTTCCCCGTACTTAGTTTCGCCAGTACACTTGATGAGACGGAGATGGTTAAGACATACTTCACACGAATCTTACTCTCTAGTACTCCAAGATTGACGACTCTTACCCCTTCATTCCAAGGAACATCCTTGTTGGTCGTTATTGTCTGCTTGTCTCTATCAGTATTCGGGTAACATTAGTTGAACTTGCAATCGAGTCCAACGGATGGTTTGGGTATTCCCCACTTACTGATCGTACACGCCACCTTTCTACTGTTGCTTCTTTTACCATTAGACGACTTGACAATTCATTCCGTTTCAAAAATTTGCTACTACCGGATTTTAACATCTTAGACGATCGATCGTCTGCAGAACTAAACCAATTTAAACTGAATGCACTTCCGTAAGGGTATCGTCTTGCTATCATAGATATAATTCAAACTCCCTGTTCAAACCACACATTGCACCCTCACTGTGCACTGAATATATAGAGGTCAATGTAAAGGTCACCAGTGTTACTACAATTTTACAAAGTAATACACGTAGGCTAGATCGTGAACAACAATTTATTTCCGTAGGCTTATAGATTTCATAATATTGTTACAAATCATACTTTATTACACTTGATAAATGTTGAATGAAAGTGTATATATCCCGAGATACTGCGTTAATTATACAATCACATGGCTCACACCAAAAAGCAGTAGCTTGATATTGGGAGAAATTGCAAAACAACAAGGTAAAATTAGAAGGTTCGACGTTAATATCATTCTAATCGAAAATCTACGAGATTTAAATTGAATGCCTCCTGTAAGGGAATCACCAATTATGCAAATTACCCATTGAAATGATATTCCAAAAAATATGGTAATGAACGTTTTTTTGACAAAGCCTAAGTACTGATAATAATTAATTATGAGAAGTGTTCCCTAAATCTTTAGATGAAATCGACGTCTTTTATAGTACATATGCACGCTGTTACATTTAACGTATGTACTAAATTGTAGGGAAATTGAAGTATGCAGTCTAAAGATATTGCCTAACTACCAAAACTTATTAATTAAGCAAATGACAAGGTACATCAACAAATTGTATAGGCCACATACGATTTGATATGGTTAATGTATGTACTGAATGGTATTGAAATTGAAGTACGCAGTCTTAAGATATAGCCTAATTACCGAAACTTATTAATTATGCAAATTATTCATTAACACTGTAAGGTACATCAACAACCTTTACAGGACATATGAGATTTTTTAAAGTTAACGTATGTATTGAATTGTATCAAAATTGAAATATATATTCTTAAGTTATAGCCTAATTACAGAAACTCATTAATTATGCAAATTATTCATGAACACTGTCAGGTACATCAACAACCTTTACAGGACATATGAGATTTTTTAAAGTTAACGTATGTATTGAATTGTATTAAAATTGAAATATATATTCTTAAGTTATAGCCTAATTACTGAAACTCATTAATTATGCAAATTATTCATGAACACTGTCAGGTACATCAACAAATTGTATAGGCCACATACGATTTGATATGGTTAATGTATGTACTGAATGGTATTGAAATTGAAATACGCAGTCTTATGATATAGCCTAATTACCGAAACTTATTAATTATGCAAATTATTCATTGACACTGTAAGGTACATCAACAAATTGTATAGGCCACATACGATTTGATATGGTTAATGTATGTACTGAATGGTATTGAAATTGAAGTACGCAGTCTTAAGATATAGCCTAATTACCGAAACTCATTAATTATGCAAATCATTCATTAACACGGTAAGGTACATCATATCAATTGACCCAGTCGTTTTGGAGAAAACGATGACACAGACACACAGGCGCGCGCGCGCACACACACACACACACACACACACACACACATATACATACATACATACATACATACATACATACATACATACATTCCTGCCCCTAAAGTACCTCCTTCCTTACGGAAGGAAAAATGGCCGACGCACAGTCTAAGGGATTTTATTGCGCACAAACGTATGCGCGACAGAATTCGGCGTATTTAACCTTAAACAATTGTTCTAGATTTTGAGTGAAATATTGGTTTATCTAGTACCTTCATTTGTAATGAAAACGTCACTTATTAATGATAACTGCTCAAGGTGCCATATGGATAACAATTATTCAAGTACATAATACATATGATATTTAAATGATACTCCATTTAATTCATGTATAAAAAAAAGTAGTTCCTACGACATCTATGGAGCATTAATATCTCAGGCTATGTTTTGGTAATTTGACAATCATTTTACTTGGCTACCTTCGCTACCATCCGCTACATAGCGAAGGCGGAAAATAAAATCAATTCAACCCCAGATTGAGTACTATATATTTCAGTGCTTTTGCTGGAAAAAAAATCGCTACGCTCCGTTACCTACGTACCGCTACCTTCGCTACCATATGTCAGTGCTTTTAATGGAAAAAAAATCGCTACCCTTCGTTACCTACCGCTACATCCAGCATTCTATTTGATTAGATTTTGAGTGGTTTATCTAGTACCTTCATTTGTAATGAAAACGTCACTAATTAATGATAACTGCTCAAGGTTCCATATGAATAACAATTATTCAAGGACATAATACAGACGATATTTAAATGATACTCCATTTAATTCATGTATAAAAAAGTAGTTCCTACGACATCTATGGAGTATTAATATCTCAGGCTATGTTTTGGTAATTTGACAATCAGTTTACTTGGCTACCTTCGCTACCAAATAAAATCAACTCAACTCAATCCCAGATTGAGCACTATATACTAGAAGAGTTGCCTTTCAACTTAGCTGTCCTGTGTCTAGCTAATATGTCTGGCTTGGCAGATTTCATTCCGACTGGGGAGATTGAAGCTGCTTGCAAAGAACCCGATCCATGCACACAGGTAAAAAACAACAACATGATTTGTATGGTATATTTATAGTTTAACTTTTGCATCACCAAACATGCCCGACATGAGCATATACATATTTGCGTACACAGCAATACTTATAGTGTAGTAGACCTCAAATTCGTAAATTCTTATGAGATGACGGGATTCAACCATGATTTGAAATAATTTTCAAAAACAATTTATAATTATTCACGCAATTTTTAAAATCCTTCCTCGCTACGGTCTTCAAATTGACTCGGCGTGGACGATATTTATGCCATGATGAATCATTTAGATGTAAACAAGAACCTGCAGCATTATGAGTGAATTACGAACTAGCCACGTCACCACAGTACGGGGTTAGAGTGCCAGTACGTTTTAGACAGATGAACTCTGCAGTCATCTTTTCAATGTTGACTGAAATAAGAGCTTTAGTACATGCAAATGATTGTACAAATTAAAGGTGCACACAAGTCAGTTTAATTGGTGGGGGGGGGTTGTAATTTTTACAAACGTTTCAAAATGTACGTCTACTTACTCTCGCTGGGAGCCATCACTTGTTCTTGATATGAATAGAATCCAGATTCGATGATGACAGTATTCGTATACTCAGCTGGACGTTTCTAACAACGCCAGGTCTAGAAGAGGATTTTTGAAGGAATGCATCGACATTAACACTGTAGACTTAGTTAGTATATAGTACTACAATAGTATAATCGAGATTTTGTGTGATTTACCATAAAAAAACAAATATTTTCAGCCCAATTTGTTTCCTTAAACAATATACCCATTCGTACATTCAAAGCAAATAGAAAAGTTCCTTAACTATAAATGTACTCAAAGACAAATTCAACGTGTCTCTTGTCTGTCTTTTAAAAGGACTTTATCAACCAACAAACGATGATAAGAATTAAGGACCCACGGATATCTCTGGATTTCTATACCAGAGTCCTAGGAATGAGGTAAATGATGAACTATTTATGTATTCTAAATTTTATATCTTATCATTAGTTGGTTTTTTTTCTGTGTTAACATTCTACAAAGATATCAAATGTAAGTTAACTTTGAGATTTACCAATTCAAACATTAACTTTACGAACACGTGGCTGTCATAAACAGGAATTTGATTGGGGTTGTTCTTTGAGTTCAGAGTATAATCATTTCGAACATTTTTTTTTTCGATATCAAACGCAAAAATAGTCAATGTCCATATATACGGACTTGTTGAAGTAGGTCAGAAATCGCCCAATATTATTATCTTCTCCATTTAGATTACTCCAAACCTTTGACGTGTCCCAAGCAAATAAGACTCTGTTCTTTCTTGGCTATGCCAAATCGGACGATATTCCTAAGGATAAGGAAGACAGAATCAGATGGCTGTTTCTGAAACCTGGTATCATAGAACTTTCATAGTAAGTAAGACTCAAATATACGAAACGCTACATGGAATGCGCATGTTGCTTAAAGTATAGTAATATTGTCTCGTCACAAATCATAATTATATATTTTTAAAAAGTTATGATATCAACTTTCATGAGTATATGTAAGTTTATGCATAATTTTGTTTTGTTTCATTCCGCAGTACCTATGGTGCACATACGAACGTTCAAGATTATCACAACGGAAACAAAGACCCGCTTGGATTCGGTAACATTATTACTGCTAAGGCATAAAAATAATTGTTTGATTCCGGTTACGCGACCCCACCTAGTTTTTAACTGCCGATCCGCCATTTTTTTTTATATTCGAAAAAAATAATAAAATCGCAAAAATTTTGAAGTCTCGCGAGAAATAGTGGATGCGGAAACTGGCATCAACTTGAAAAGACAATATATAACACTGTTCTTCCAATCTGTAATGACTGTACATCTGAGAGAGAGAAAATAACACAGAGACCATTTGGAAAACAATGGAAAACCTGAACTAGACACTCACACATGCAAAAAAAAGTATATAATATAATGAAATAAAAAATCTACCTACCCCACCTATTCTATGATTGAGCACAAGCGGAACCACGTAGTTTTTTATTAGGCCTAAGTAACTTGTCTTATTCTATATTTGCACATCACATACATCATGTTTGAATAGGAAATCAGACACTGGCAAAAAGAATACTCGTTGAAAAAATTAAACGTTTGAAATTAGAATGCATGTAATGCGTGAACATGCAAATACAATGAATGCAACATTCTAGTCTAGTTACTATTCGTGCAGTCGTTCTCTACCACCTCTTTCCAACGTATTGCTTGTAAGACTAGTGGCAAAAAATGGTTCTTCTAGATAGAGTGATGGGATTCTTTTGACAATTTCTTAGTAAACGTTGTATACGTAATTATTGGTTGTCATTTTGTTTAGGTCATATTGGTATTGCAGTACCCGATGTAAAAGCTGCATGTAAACGATTTGAAGAACTTGGTGTTGAATTTCAAATGAAAGTTGGTACTGGTAAGTTAAGCTCTCCAACTTATATGGCAATGGGTTGATATTACTGATACCGACCTGGTTAGGAAACAAATTATTGTAAGAACGTGCTTGAGGAACGGTGTTTTTGAAAGTTGTACTTTAACTGTCTGTCTGCCTGCCTGCTTAACGCTTGTCTACCTACTTTATCTGTCTATCTATCTGTCCCTCCGCCTGTCCTTCCCTAGCCCCCTGTCTGTCTGTCTTTCCCTTTAATTTGTTCCTGTCTCAATATGTTTGTCTCGCTGTCTCTCTCAGTGTGTCTCACTGCCTGTATGTATCTCTGTCTGTCTGTCTGTCTGTCTGTCTGTCTGTCTGTCTGTCTGTCTGTCTGTCTGTCTGTCTGTCTGTCTCTCTATCTATCTATCTATCTATCTATCTATCTATCTATCTATCTATCCATCTATCTATCTATCTATCTATCCATCTATCCATCCATCCATCCATCCACCCACCCACCCACCCACCCATGTCTGCCTGCGTGTTTGTCCAGTCAGGCAGGCAGTTAAAAGTGAAGATACAAGAACTCTAGCTGTATCTATTAACTTTTTCCTGTTATCATGTACAACAATCTAGCTATACGAAGTATTTCTTCTTCAGGAAAAGTTAAGGACCTTGCCTTCATCAAGGACCCAGATGGTTACTGGATTGAAATTCTGAATGGGGCAATGCTGACAAAGTTATAAAACGTTTCAAGACTTTCATCCAGACATCGATGATAACACAATTTTCAAATGACTAGACATGATAAAAGAAAATGACTGTGAAGAGGAGTGTTTATGGAGCATTTATCAATATGCAGTGGATCTAATAAAATGTTGTAGAATGTTGACATTAGCATTTACATGACCAATTTTATTAGTGTTGTTGTTGTTGTTGTTGTTGTTGTTGTTGTTGTTGTTGTTTTTGTTGTTGTTGTTGTAAGTACATGCATGCATGCATGCATGTGTGTTTATACGTCATCTGTCACCAATCTCGCATTCTGATTTGTCGGGAGCCCTGCAGATATGTATGTTATTTGCCAAATACCATACCTTATACGTCACCTGTCGCCAATCTTGCATTCTGATTGGTCGAGAGCCCTGCAGATACACAGGCGTATCTTTCACCAACAGCCGTAGTTTTGCTTGTTGTATCACGTAATCACTGTAAACAAACCGAGCAGACAACTAGAAATACAGCCATAACCAACATTTCCAAATGCCAAATTTATTGTCAACCGTATGAAATATCATCGTTGTATACATTGTAACAAGTCTTTGAACTGTATGTTTTGTGTCAGAGGGAAACTGTCAAAAATTCCATGCAGAACGGCGATAGTCCAGATATGGCGAACGCACGGTCGTCATGCGATATATGATTGTTTGATCATCTCAGTGAACACTAAATGAATATAAACGACATACTGTTAATATTCTTCAATATTCCACGATTTAAAGGAAAAGAGATACTTAACAGTTTTTGTTAATAACCTTTTCTGGAAAAGTTCGAAAGGGTTTTAATGATGGCCGCGAATAGCTACGGATTACCTTGTACCTTGTACCTTGTAGTCTTTACTTCCAAAATTGGTCCATCAGGGACTATAACTGGAAGGTTCTGACGAGAGTACAGTGGTGCCGGGCGATTAGATTTACCTTGTGGGGTGCTGGTTTCTTATATGTGGATTTTGAATGTCTCACAAGATCGAATGTCAACAGCACTTTGTGGTAAGCAGTTCCATAATTTCGTGGCTTCCGGAAAAAGGGAATGGATGAAGGGGGTTGATGTGTAGTGGTACATTTCAAGTTGTTTGTTGTGGGTTCTTCTACTACTGATTTTTGGCCTGACGTAATTTTCTGAGTTGATGCCTATTTTGTCGTTTAGGATTTTGTGTAAGATTGTGAGCCGTTGAATTTTTCTTCTAACTTCTATTGTGTCCCATTTTAGTTCTCGTAGCATATCTGTAACACTTGATTTTGGTTTGTAATCCCCAAGTACAAATCTTGCTGCTCTGAGTTGAACTTTTTGAAGGGTCTCAATATTCCTTGTGTTCCTGGGTTCCAGGCTGCTGATGCATTTTCAAGATGTGGTTGGACTATGGTTTTGTACAAGTTTTATTTGACAGTCCTAGAACAGTGATGAAAGTTTCTTTTAGTGAAGTTTTGTATTTTGGTGACTTTTGTGGCTGCATGACGTGTCTGCTGATCCCATTTCAGGTTGTGTTGAAGTATAATGCCCAAGTACTTTACTTCTTTGACTTCTTCCATTGTTGTGCCAAGCATGGTGTAGTTAGTGAGTCCAGGTTTTTGTTTACATGATATTTTCATAACCTTGCACTTTGATGCATTGAACTTCATTCCCCACTGGTTTGACCAGGCAACGAGATTGTCAAGATCTTGCTGGAATGAGATTTCATCTTCGTGTGATGTTATGGGTTTATATATGATACAGTCAACAGCAAATAGTCTGACGGTTGAGTTTACTGATTCTGTGATATCGTTTATGAACAGGATGAAAACGTGTGGTCCAAGTACGGATCCCTGGGGGACACCACTCAACACTGGGTTCCATTTTGAAGTTTTTCCATTTATGATTACTCTGTGTAAACGGTTTGTTAGAAATGTTTTGATCCAGGTTAGAGTTTGATTTCTGATGCCATAATAGTTGAGTTTCTGTAACATGTGTTTATGTGGTACTATGTCAAATGCTTTGCTGAAGTCCAGGATTGCGATGTCTGTATTCAATTTATTGTTGTGGTGGGTAGACAGACAGATCGTGGAAAGTTGTTATAAGCTGGGTATCACATGATCGAAATTTCTGTAATTGTGTTGTGCTTGGTTAAGTGTTTTATTATGTGATTGTCTATAATATGTTCAAGAAGTTTACAGCATAAACATGTTAATGAAATTGGTCTGTAGCTAACTGGGTCTGATTGGATCCCTTTTTGAATATTGGTGCGACATTGGCCTGTTTTCCAGTCTTCTGGTAGTTCACCCTGGTTAATATTTTGCTGAAAGATATATTGTAAAGTTGGCGCGATTTCTGTAGCTGCAATCCTTAAAGCTCTGTTTGGAATGTTGACTGACCCAGCGGCCTTGTCAGACTTTAGGGTGGCTAGTAGTTTTTTCCACACCTTCCTCAGCAATAGTGATGTTGGGCATATCAGGGAACGGACTGGTTGGTTGACTTGGTAGTTTTGGGTCTTCAGGTGTGAATACCGCTTTTGTTTGGTCATCTGATATTATTTTCTGTTGTACTTTGAGTGACTGTATTCGTACATTGTCTTTCTTCCTTGCTCTTATGTAGCTCCAGAACTTTTTCTTGTCTTCTGATGACGAGAGTTCGGATATGTATTCTCCATTTGCTTTCCTAAGTTCTTTGTCAACTTCCTGTCGGGTTTTCTTGAATTTATCCCAGTTTGGTTTACCTCCTTGCTGTTTGACTTGTTTAGTTGGAACGTGTTTTTGTATAAGACTGATCATGATAATGACGTCTCTGAATATTTGATTTACGGTTTTCTTTTCTGGGTTATTTTCAAGGAACTCCTTGGAAAATATGTGTGTATCTTGACGGTAAGCTTTTTCATCAATTGTTGTATGTATGTATGTATGTATGTATGTATGTATGTATGTATGTATGTATGTATGTATGTATGTATGTGTGTGTGTGTGTGTGTGTGTGTGTACGTATATGTGTGGGGGGGGGGGGCTTGCTGTATAGGGGTTGTACGAAGTTGTACCGTGAGTGTGTGCGCATGCTCTGTTTAAAATTAGGTATATATTTGTTATACATTTCATCAGGTTGACAGGCAGGAAGGTATTACAGCACTTCGAACCACTTCCACCGTCGATAAACATGATAAAGACTGCTGTGTCGAGTATCTGGCGAGCGTCACGAACACAGTTAGCCCGCTGCAGTCCCACTTGTTACACGAGTTTTCGGCTGTGCACAAACAACAAAATGTCACCCATTCCTGAAGCAGAAATAAAAGCTGCGTGCAAAGAGCCTGACCCTTGCACAAAGGTTTGTAAAACGATCTGTATTCACCCTTTGCTTTATATAAAAAGACAGTGGAGAGACCAATGTCTTAGAAATTGGTAAGTTTATCGTCATAGACTCCTCCACTGTCTACCGTGACGTCTATGGTTACTTTCAGTCTCACTCTCAGTCACGTGAACACAATATGATACAAGGTCACGTGTAAAGATTATGGTAAAGAGAGCTGTTCAGGTGTGAGCCTCTGAGGTTATGGGGCAGAGAGTGAAGTATTGCATTGTCCAGGGTTCATACACTTAGAGCAAAAAAAAATCCAGGGTGTTCCAGAGGATTTTCGTCAGTTTTTCAGGGGTATATTCGTATTGATTCGGGTCATTTTCCAAGGGTGTTGACAATCAAAATTACTTTTATTGAATGACATCTAATTCTCTGACATGGACGAGAATTAATTAACAACGGCTCCCTCAGTATGTAAAAAAAAACAACATTTTAAAGACAGTCAACACACTGTGCAGTTGTTGGTTTCAAAAACACCATAGCCATTAGATTACAATCAGCCAAATGCACAAGTTATTAGCCACAAACTTTAAACATTGAAAATATTAATTTGTTTGTCTATATATTTCTCTCTCAATCTCTGCATGCTTCATTGTCTTATTATTTTAATACTATGAGTCAGTACTGTGACACTAGACTCTAGTGTCACTAGTACTGTGACACTAGACGACACCTTTCTTTTCGCTCTCAGATGAACAGACAGACTTCTATTCTACCTCCTAAGTAGTAGTTTCGTCCGTGCAATATTTGAGTCGCAGGATTCATCAGTCTAATTCAGACATATAAAGGTAAAACAAACAAAAAATAAAACATGTCTCTCAATACGATACTGTTTAATCTCAACACATTTAAAAGTCACCTAAAGCGGATTTGTTCCTAAGAAAAACATCATCTTATACAACGAAATTGCGGGCTATAAATAATTGAATACGTTCATCCCTTGCGTCGCAAATGTTTGTGTGTCATGCATGGCTCTGTATCCTGCCGAACGATCATTTGACTGTCTGGGTTAGCGAGATTTGATTCACCAGCGCAGCGTAGCAAAAACTTTGAAAACGTTTCGCCATTTCACTGTACCATTTAGGAGTGCTCTGAGCTGAATCATATATGAATGGGAGGCTAGAGCACAGGGGCGTGTAATATTGCATAGATTGTTGTTTTCCAGGTCTACAGACTAAATATAACAACCTTTTGAATATACATTCCTACCTGTATAGCTCATATTTATAGTATACGTAGTACTATAGATCGATACATTTGTAGCAGCAAGATTCGTATGATATTTTCCTAAGAAAACGGAAATCTAAGCAATAATACACGCCCCTGTGGGCTAGAGCACAGACAGAAATGTCATTCAATCGTTCTCAGGGGTTTCCGGGGTATCGAGCATTGTTCCAGGACCGTGTGAACAGGACTGTCGGTGACGAATCATTTCGTCCAATTCAGCTCGCCCCAGTGTCAACTCGCCCCAATTTCAGTGCATCTGATTTCTGGGCTGATTGTTTGTTAGGGACCGGACAGAATTTACGGAGGGGGGGGGGCATGAAAAAAATGGGAGGCTTGAAGGGGGGGGGGCATGAAAATTCTCATGGTTTGAAAGGGGGGCCGCGAAATATTTTTTCATTGAAAAAAATTAATATGTTAGAAAATTTAGCATTGCATGAGATAGCACTTGATATCGCCTTTAATATTGAATGTCAACACTTTCATTTATGTATTAAAACGGAAGTGTGTACGTTTGTATGTACATCCTGAATTACTCTTATATACTCCAAGTTGTTCACCCACACACACACTTACACACACACATATGTATACATACATACATACATACATACATACATACATACATACATACATACATACATACATACATTTTAGCACTGTGGAAACAGGTTCAGTGTGTAATTACCATCAAGGATACATATGTATATGTATTCTCCATTTGCTTTCCTAAGTTCTTTGTCAACTTCCTGTCGGGTTTTCTTGAATTTATCCCAGTTTGGTTTACCTCCTTGCTGTTTGACTTGTTTAGTTGGAACGTGTTTTTGTATAAGACTGATCATGATAATGACGTCTCTGAATATTTGATTTACGGTTTTCTTTTCTGGGTTATTTTCAAGGAACTCCTTGGAAAATATGTGTGTATCTTGACGGTAAGCTTTTTCATCAATTGTTGTATGTATGTATGTATGTATGTATGTATGTATGTATGTATGTATGTATGTATGTATGTATGTATGTGTGTGTGTGTGTGTGTGTGTGTGTACGTATATGTGTGGGGGGGGGGGCTTGCTGTATAGGGGTTGTACGAAGTTGTACCGTGAGTGTGTGCGCATGCTCTGTTTAAAATTAGGTATATATTTGTTATACATTTCATCAGGTTGACAGGCAGGAAGGTATTACAGCACTTCGAACCACTTCCACCGTCGATAAACATGATAAAGACTGCTGTGTCGAGTATCTGGCGAGCGTCACGAACACAGTTAGCCCGCTGCAGTCCCACTTGTTACACGAGTTTTCGGCTGTGCACAAACAACAAAATGTCACCCATTCCTGAAGCAGAAATAAAAGCTGCGTGCAAAGAGCCTGACCCTTGCACAAAGGTTTGTAAAACGATCTGTATTCACCCTTTGCTTTATATAAAAAGACAGTGGAGAGACCAATGTCTTAGAAATTGGTAAGTTTATCGTCATAGACTCCTCCACTGTCTACCGTGACGTCTATGGTTACTTTCAGTCTCACTCTCAGTCACGTGAACACAATATGATACAAGGTCACGTGTAAAGATTATGGTAAAGAGAGCTGTTCAGGTGTGAGCCTCTGAGGTTATGGGGCAGAGAGTGAAGTATTGCATTGTCCAGGGTTCATACACTTAGAGCAAAAAAAAATCCAGGGTGTTCCAGAGGATTTTCGTCAGTTTTTCAGGGGTATATTCGTATTGATTCGGGTCATTTTCCAAGGGTGTTGACAATCAAAATTACTTTTATTGAATGACATCTAATTCTCTGACATGGACGAGAATTAATTAACAACGGCTCCCTCAGTATGTAAAAAAAAAAAACATTTTAAAGACAGTCAACACACTGTGCAGTTGTTGGTTTCAAAAACACCATAGCCATTAGATTACAATCAGCCAAATGCACAAGTTATTAGCCACAAACTTTAAACATTGAAAATATTAATTTGTTTGTCTATATATTTCTCTCTCAATCTCTGCATGCTTCATTGTCTTATTATTTTAATACTATGAGTCAGTACTGTGACACTAGACTCTAGTGTCACTAGTACTGTGACACTAGACGACACCTTTCTTTTCGCTCTCAGATGAACAGACAGACTTCTATTCTACCTCCTAAGTAGTAGTTTCGTCCGTGCAATATTTGAGTCGCAGGATTCATCAGTCTAATTCAGACATATAAAGGTAAAACAAACAAAAAATAAAACATGTCTCTCAATACGATACTGTTTAATCTCAACACATTTAAAAGTCACCTAAAGCGGATTTGTTCCTAAGAAAAACATCATCTTATACAACGAAATTGCGGGCTATAAATAATTGAATACGTTCATCCCTTGCGTCGCAAATGTTTGTGTGTCATGCATGGCTCTGTATCCTGCCGAACGATCATTTGACTGTCTGGGTTAGCGAGATTTGATTCACCAGCGCAGCGTAGCAAAAACTTTGAAAACGTTTCGCCATTTCACTGTACCATTTAGGAGTGCTCTGAGCTGAATCATATATGAATGGGAGGCTAGAGCACAGGGGCGTGTAATATTGCATAGATTGTTGTTTTCCAGGTCTACAGACTAAATATAACAACCTTTTGAATATACATTCCTACCTGTATAGCTCATATTTATAGTATACGTAGTACTATAGATCGATACATTTGTAGCAGCAAGATTCGTATGATATTTTCCTAAGAAAACGGAAATCTAAGCAATAATACACGCCCCTGTGGGCTAGAGCACAGACAGAAATGTCATTCAATCGTTCTCAGGGGTTTCCGGGGTATCGAGCATTGTTCCAGGACCGTGTGAACAGGACTGTCGGTGACGAATCATTTCGTCCAATTCAGCTCGCCCCAGTGTCAACTCGCCCCAATTTCAGTGCATCTGATTTCTGGGCTGATTGTTTGTTAGGGACCGGACAGAATTTACGGAGGGGGGGGGGGGCATGAAAAAAATGGGAGGCTTGAAGGGGGGGGGGGGCATGAAAATTCTCATGGTTTGAAAGGGGGGCCGCGAAATATTTTTTCATTGAAAAAAATTCATATGTTAGAAAATTTAGCATTGCATGAGATAGCACTTGATATCGCCTTTAATATTGAATGTCAACACTTTCATTTATGTATTAAAACGGAAGTGTGTACGTTTGTATGTACATCCTGAATTACTCTTATATACTCCAAGTTGTTCACCCACACACACACTTACACACACACATATGTATACATACATACATACATACATACATACATACATACATACATACATTTTAGCACTGTGGAAACAGGTTCAGTGTGTAATTACCATCAAGGATACATATGTATGTGTATATATATATATATATATATATATATATATATATATATATATATATATATACATATATATATATACATATATATATATATATATATATATATATATATATATATATATATATATATATATATATATATATATATAACTCGGTGAGTATCAATCTGCTAAGACAGTGCTCTATACCGCAGTGGCAGAGCGTAATAGTTTTGGTAGTACTGGAACTCTTTCTTGGTTGTAACTCGGAGTTTCACGCATGGCGCGATCATCAGACAACGCTGAGGCTTACTCTCTGGGTGTGCTGTATATACCCAATAACTCACACAATAACAACCAACACCTCCACACATACAACACCTACCCACCGACACAGACAATAGTGATGGTATTTCTATTGTCTACACTCTATATATACAGCACACCCAGAGAGTAAGCCTCAGAGTTGTCTGATGATCGCGCCATGCGTGAAACTCCGAGTTACAACCAAGAAAGAGTTCCAGTACTACCAAAACTATATATATATATATATATATATATATATATATATATATATATATATATATATATATATATATATATATATATATATATATATATATATATATAACTCGGTGAGTATCAATCTGCTAAGACAGTGCTCTATACTGAATATATATACATCATCAAATGCATCTATCTGTACTCAATATTGTAAAGCATTTAGATGTCTGCGTGGTGTTAAGTGTTTTTTCATCAGTGACTTTGCACTAACTTTGATAGTTGCCTTCTTGCCGTATTTTCCTACAACCTTATCCACAAGTTGCTCACTAAAAACAGTTAACAACAGTCTTTTTGCTTGACTAATTGTTCTTTTCTCTTTCCTTCTTCTTACTTTTCTTTTATTTTCCTTACTTTCCTTAATACTCATCTGATCACTGTACAGTGTATTGAATACAATTCTGAATTTGCTGTCCCCATCATGAAGTCACAAATGCCTGACACTATAGGTTTAAATATGTATGGTTTTGGAACTGAAAGCATATTGATTACATCTAAGTATTCCACAACATTCTGAATTTCTTTGCACTTTCATGAAGTCACAAATGTCTTACATTTACATGTGTATTGCTAATGTATTTGGTGTAGGAAAGTGAAAGCTATATTTGTCAGACCTCAGTGTGCATAAAATCCTTAGTTTCCTAGCACTTCATGACATCACAAATGTCTGACATTGGATAGTTATTGTGTTATGAGTATAAATAGATTTTTGAATACACTATGTAGGTGATGTGATGTCCTTAGATACTCTCCACAAATGTCCCCACTACAGTTTTTCACAAATCACGCATGTGAATGTGTGTTTACTCTGTGTCTGTGTTTCTGTGTATGTATCAGTGAATGACAGTTAAAACCACCACATCAAATGCCTTGGTATTAAGTGATGACTACTTATGGTGTCTAGTTGGGAAATAAACAAGATTATACCACATGTGTATGATTACATGTATGGTCAAAATGTTTTATTTTGTTTTGTTTTCTAAAAAACCTCCTCTACAACTACTAAGTTGTTTGGGCTGAAATAGTAACATAATAGTAGTACCAAAAGAAATATTACAGTTGTGCTACAGTAACAAAAAAATTTGTACTCATTTTAGTTATTGTAGGGGGCAGGATATTGTGCACTTTTTTTCTTTTTTTCTTTTTTCTTTTTTTTTTTTTTTGGGGGGGGGGGGCATGAAATTTTTATACTTTTGAAAGGAGGGGGGCTGTGAAATTTTGGTCACAGTGGATGGGGGGGCAGGAAAAAAACCAAGTCAGAGATAATTTCTCCCCAGGCCCCCCCCCCCCTGCCGTAAATTCTGTCCGGTCCCTTATATATTGCAGTATCTGTAAAAGGTCTGGTTTTCCTACCAAAACAATGGAGGTATATTAAACCAAACTGAAAAGTCAGTATATTGGATGTAAAGTCTTTTATAACTAAAATACTTGCACACGTAAATAATATTGCAAAGATCTGCAAATTACTTTTAATACTACATGATTTTGAAAGAGTGGAAAGAGTTGAAAATGTGGCGAGGTGGAATTGGACGAGTTGAAAATGGGGCAAGTTGAAATGGGACGAGTTGAAATTGCGACGACGAAGTGAATCGCAATCGTTACATGTCAGTGAGAAAAAAAAGCATGGGCTACTTTCTAACCCAAACTTCTTATCGACAACAATAGACATGTATGAAAGAGGAAGTTAGCAAATTAATAACTGAATGGATGAGAGGTAGTATCTACATGTAGCATGGTGGGAGGTGTTTTAAGTTGACTTTAAGTAGAGGGGCACGTCCAAATGGTCTTAGACCACAAAAAAGTGTTGATACATTTGTCGAAGATGTACGGTAAGTCAAATATCAAAATACTCACGTTTAGTCTTGCAATTTTTGTATCAGGAATTTCACCTCCTGTGACAGAGGTAACTTAAAGATAGGTATAATATATATACCAAAACGTTCACACCATAAAGTGTACAAAACCTTGAATTCTTCATAGATTCCTTCATTTTATATTTATACACAATGACAACATGGATTTTCACCTCTTAAAAACATTGAATGTTTCGCTTACCCAGTCACAGATCTTTATGCAATACAAACAACCTATTTGGACAAAATATACTTATCAACTGCACCATATAGACCCTAGCCTAGCTGCTAGACCTCGGGTTTTCTTCTGAAACAATACGATATAGGTCGCTTTCGAGGGGGCACATCCGAGCAAGCCCTCACTGAAAACTTCGTTCGCTTATCGTATTGGAAGAAAGCCCGAACGTCTAGCAGCAAGACTACATAGACCCTGGACAGCTGAGTATGGCAAACCGTTTTGAAACCAGAGATTTGTTGGACTATATACTTATTCACATAATGACAGTTTTTTGCTTTATATGGTGAGAACTACAAAGGTTGTCCTCCCGGGTTGTCCTGTACAACGTAAATAAACTGTTCTATACAACCTGCAATGTGTATATACTAAACAGTAGTGAAATTCAACACTTTTCTCTCTATGACCAATCTCCCAAGAAATCAATTCTTGCGATTTGATCATCAGGATGGACTCAAGTATTCACATGTGAACACTTGAGTCCATTCTGCAGCTAGATAAAGTTATGTGATGTCTAATTTTCCTAGTATATATGATGTAATGATTGTAGAACAACACTTTAAGTGTTTAGAAAGTCCAGAACGTATGATATTGTTATCAAATACAACAAAACTATATACATTGTAGTGATATATTTGAGCGATAATGAAAAGTTGGCACTCGTCCAAATTTTGAGTTTGTCGTCTGCTACGAACGTTGTAGTCGGAGGTGACAGTGAACTCTGCGAATTTTCAGAGGACGATTTCTTCAATGAGACAATAGTTTATGGGAAATTATGAAGGAAATTTCGAAAGCAGTCGAGCTAGGGAACGATCAGTTTTTACAGCTGGGGTGGGCCGGCAAATCGGGGGGTCACCTCACTTTAGGACTCAAAAGGGGGGATAATCATTTTTACAAAGTGAATAAAGGGGGGTCACCTTATTTTCAAAAACGAAATCAGGAGCCACGCTGCTGTACTTAAATTTCCATACATTTATATAAAAACAACTAATGTATGTGCATACAATAAACCATAAACTATAAATAGCTATAAAACACATTCAAATATAACATTAATTCTTTGTCTCTTGATACATCCCAGCATATGACATGGGGTCACAATACTGCACTATGGCCACCTTTAAGCAACAGTCATTTGTTAGAAATGACTTCTTAATATTGAACGCCGTGAGTTGCATTGTGCCATCTTGTGTATAAAACTTGCATGTGTAGCTGTACACATAACACATAAGAAATGAAATACCTTAACATTTACTGGACGGACGGACTGACTGACTCTAAAATATGTGCCTCCATTGACCTGAATGTTGAATGTTCCGCACAAAACATAACCAATCTAGGGTGAGATACACTTTGAAATAATATGTGTACAGTTCATTGCCAGCTTTACTCATTAGCATACCCAAGTAATGATATCATAAACAAGATGAAGAACTGAGGAATACACTACGGAAGGAAGTTACAATAAATGACATTTAAAAGCTGTTATTGTTCTTTTCCATTGGTAGGATTTTATCAACCAACACACAATGTACCGAATCAAGGACCCAAGAAAGTCTTTAGATTTCTATACAAGGATCATTGGAATGAGGTTAGTCTAAAGTTTGATATAAAGGTCCGATGTGTAAAAAAAATGTAAATTTGTAGGTTTCTATACAAGAGGATTCAAGGATGAGGTAAATCTAAGCCAGGGGTCAGGGAATAAGGTAGTCTCAATTTACATAGAAGGATCCACGTTTAAGATAAACCTAAACTTGCATACAAGGCAGGGTTCAGGGATTAAGGTAAGTCATGATCAGTAAGGATAGTTAGAACCTATAAGTCAACCTACACAATTTAATGATGTACAAGCAGTTCAAAGTTTTTAGCATTGTGCTTTCGATCTGCCTTCCCTAGTCAAAGATCTGCATATGAATAACAGATTCCATAGTTGCAGTTTCTCTCAAATCTGTTCCAGATTACTCCATACATTTGACTTACCCGATTACAAGCTTTCCACCTACTTTGTGGGATTTTGCGAAGCTGGGGATATCCCGGAAAACAAGGAAGAAAGACTCAAATGGTTGTTTACTCAAAAAGCCTGCTTGGAACTCAAATAGTAAGTATAATAAATGTAAATGTACAAAAAAAAAACTATTGAATACTTTATTTGTAATTGCCCAGAATGAGAATATGGTAAACATGGAAAGACAGTTATATATTTGTAAATGTAATTGCATGAGATGTTCTACTTTTCACAGTCACTATGGTGCCGAGAATGATCCCAATTTCCAATATCATCATGGAAATTCTGAACCAGAGGGATATGGTAAATTTTTTTTTTTTACAATCAGATATATATGATAAACTCAATAGTTATGTGGCAAAGAGATATGCTTTGCAGTTAAATTATGTACTGTGTTTGGATGACTATGAGCAATTGTATAGCCTAAAACACTGTTTGTTGTATGTGTCAAGTATGCATATTGCTCTCTGTGTGTGTGTGTGTGTCTGTCTGTCTGTCTGTCTGTCTGTCTGTCTGTCTGTCTGTCTGTCTGTCCGTCTGTGTGTGTGTCCGTCCGTGTGTGTGTGTGTGTGTGTGTGTGTGTGTGTGTGTGTGTATCTGTCTGTCTGTCTGTCTGTGTTTGTGTATCACTATGTGCTGGAGGTCTTGACACTAAATAGATTGAATAACATTCAGTTATAGGTCATATTTGTTTATCTGTTCCCGATGTACGTAAAGCATGCAAACGATTTGAAGAGCTTGGTGTTGAATTTGGCATGAAACCTGATGACGGTAAGATTATTGTTATTTATTAAGTAACCATGGCAATCTCTTCATTGCTGTATAACTCTTTGTTATCAGCATCATTTGTTGACTCACCATGGTATCGGTACTTTCTTTACCATTCTCTATCATATTGCTTAGTTTTTTCTGTCTTTTGCTCATGTAAATACATTGAAGAGTTACCATGGAAATAAGACGCATTAAATACTGGCACTGCAAAATTGTGATAATAATTTAATAGCTAACATGACATCTCTTACCCTAGGTATTAACATAAACACAGGGAAACCAGTAAGCTGATGATTTTGAAATTTGTGTCAGCGAAAAATTTGCTGTTAGCTCAAATCTTTCTATATCATATTTCCAATGTAATTATGTTTATAAAGAATGAAGTAAAAACTGTATGAGGCCTTACTACCATAAGCTTTATTTTATTTCAAACTCATCATAAATTGTTGGTATTTAGAAGGAAATTATATTATAATAAAAACTAAGATAAATATTGAAATATTTCAGTCTTTCAAAAATTGTACTCGGATGAAGATTGCATGTTATCTTTGGATTGACATGGCATACTATGTAGTGGTGTCGTGTCGTGATGTGATGTGATGTGATGTGATGTGTTGTGTTGTGTTGTGTTGTGTTGCTTTATGGTATGTCATGTCATGTCTATCATGCAAGTACTGTCTACATGTCATGCCAAAAACCCAAAACATGTTTTGTCACTGCTCTAAATACATCACACAGAGAATGCATGAAGCTTAGCTAGCCAGATATGTTTTGAACCAACATTTTTGTAGAATCTGAAAGACTAGCAGATTTTGACATTGAGGACTTTGTTCGCAGGTAAAGTGACACCCCTTGGATTCATAAAAGACCCTGATGGCTACTGGGTTGAATTAATCAATGCTGACACCATGCTCAAGCTGTAAATCATCACAACATTTTAACTGCCTGTCTCCTGTCTGCCTGCTTATCAGCTTGCCTATCTATCTGTCCCTCCATCTTTCAGAAACATTGGGTAAATGTATTAATTTAAAATAAGTTTTTGCATGCATATCAGATATTACAATATGAACTGTGTGTATTAGGTGACTGCCATTGTTTATCATACTAATCTAATACTCTTTCTCTCTCAACTTGTACAAATACTTCCTTAGTAGTTGCATTGACAGCAAAAATTGAGTACATACGCCAAAACTTGCCTACAGAAAGGTAATGAAATTCAAATGACCAGCTTGAAAGGAATAGACACAACTGTGATTTTCAAGATAAACTCAAGTGATAAGACCTAAGTTTTCAGCATATTGTCCGCAACACTTTCAGAGAAATCTTATCTATTGGTCAAACATTGCAAACTTCAATGGCATATCTTTTGTTTGCGAAAGATATGGCCAGTTCCTTATTGGATACTGGTAAAGTTACTCTCCTGTCAATCGCTGCTTAAGACTATACTAAGGTACAAAACAGATTCCACTCTTTGGAAATTTCAATTCAAACAATCAACATATGCCACATGCGTTATCTGATAACAGGAGGCCGTATTACCACGACCCCAATATCTAGACTGAGTGAAGTTGACCTTACTAGAAATACTATTTTCATAGATAATCTTGCAATACAATAGATTGAACCTTAGACTCAGATTGAACACAAGACATCTATTTTACGACCTCCTTTTACCAGATACTGTACATGGCATATTTTTCGTATTACCGAATAAATTGGAATATATGTGATGTGTTGTGTAATGTCATGTCCAGAACTTGTGAGTATACCTTAGTGCGGGTTGTGGGCTGCTACAGGTCGCTGCAGGCCTGGGAGTGTAACTGTTGTGCGAGATGTGGGCTGCTGCGGGTCACTGTGTGGAAGTTAGTGTAACTATTGTGCGGGTTGCCCGTCACTGTGGGTAGCTATTATTTTTCCATTAAACCCAAAGATCTTGTTTGCTGGTCACTGGGGGTAACTTATTGTGCAGGTCACACACTATTCGATAGAACCTATGTGTTGGGCTAATTGCACACACAATTTTGTGTATTAACCCCCCCCCCCCACCCCGTGATGGCTATTTTTAAAAATGATTAGTTAGTGTCGCTTGCGAAAATATTCCTGTTCCACTATTAAGGTGTACTTTCAATGATTACATAAGACTAACTATTTACTGTAATATAGATGACAGTGGACAAAATATCTCTTAAACAACTCTTAATAGGAAGTGGTGTCCTTTTTTTAAAACATCAAGTCAAGTTTATGGCTGAAATCAAGTTATACAATCAAATTAGTCTGACTTGTTACACAATGGCTCTCACACACTAGCCTGACCACAGTAAGATGACAACAACACTACATCAGTAGTTAGGCCCTAGTTACATCACTGAGGAACAGAAATGAATGGTGAAACAGCCACAATTTTGAAATCGAATAATAGATAATTGAATAATCGGTACATCCAGTAATTATGTCTCTATTATTGTCACAACTGAGCTCCCTGTACTGTATTCTATTCATGTCATTACTAAATCAATCATCATAGTGAGGATGATCACCATAGTATTGACTGGATACTTCTAGTGTTCATATAGATTACTTATTACATATACATATATTCATTTGTCATTAATTTTTTTTTTGTAAGCTTATATTTGTTGGAGTTGATTTTATACAAATAATTGTCGTTTTGAACGACCCGCAAATTAACCCGCAGATCGACTCGCAGTTCAGCCTGTCGGCCTGCAAATAATGATGCCGATAATTTGTGATTTATCCCGAAGATGGTAGTTCCACATAGTTAATTGAAAGTTGACTAATACTACTAACGTGTGTGTAGGATCCTCGATACACCAAATATAGATCAAAACATATTATTCCATTTGGTATGTTTCAGGCGAAGTCAAAGGCGTTGCATTTATCAGAGACCCCGATGGGTACTGGGTAGAAGTTCTCAATGCTGCAGCTGCTCTAGGCCTGTAATGTTGTCAATATATTACCGTGATGATCTGAGCCAACATCGGCAAACCGTGCACGTGATTACATAGCTTGATGTAGAGAAAGACACTTTGTAAACTAAACATGGCTGAATGTGGTATTTGTGGGTCAGTAGCTTTTATATGAAATGGAAGACATCTTTGCTGATTTAGGGGATATGGTATTACAGTAATGGTGGATTCACCCAGAACAATTTACGTTTGTGTGTGTGTGTGTGTGTGTGTGTGTGTGTGTGTGTGTGTGTGTGCGCGTGTATGTGTGTATGTGTGTGTGTGTGTGTGTGTGTGTGTGTGTGTGTGTGTGTGTGTGTGTTTGGAATGTGTGTGTGTTTGGAACCAAAACAGACACACTGAGGTGAAGATATAAAGTGGATTTATAATATTATGCCAGTATATTGATGGCGCAAATCGAGAAATATGATTGGTCTAGACATTTAACTAGCACGTCGTGAAAAAATAGCAATAAACCATCCCCAGGGGTAGTTTATCGCTATTATATTATACCAGAATACTGAACAAATCGGAAACATAGATAAGTGGGAACCATTTGATTTCTGGGGTGAGTGGGCATGGCAGCAAATTATAACAGCAATTTTTTTTCTTATTAGAAGTCCTGCACCAAATTATTTTTTCCATGTGCAGAAGGAATGCGCTTACCAATTTTGTAACGTGCGGTTCATAACTATACCTACATGTCACTGGTTCACAACTAATTTGTTCTGTGTAAGTAGCAATAAGTAGCAGTTTGCAATCCATGCTTCTGCCCTTCCCCCTTGCCATAGCCCAAAAAGTTTAAGTACCCCCTCTGCCTTGATCAAACATTCTGAAGTACCCCCCTTCCATGTTAAAAAACAAATAAAAATGTTTTACAATACACGCACTCATACATACATACATACATACATACATACATACATACATACATACATACATACATACATACATACATACATACTGATCACATTACCATCCAAGTATCTACTTTTAGAACAATGTCTACCGACATTCTCTTTGCAAAAATTAAAACAATGTTTTACTGTTTGGCACGTACTGAGATATTTGGGAACGTTTTTCCTTTAAAAAAATAATCTATCAAACATAGCATTGTCATTTAGCTCAAATGTTTTTGAAGTAGGCATATGATCATTCTTTAAATCATTAT